>NW_027418705.1:0-155703 GCF_009905375.1 Apium graveolens
ATGTGTTAATCGAAGTAATATAAGAAGTCCCTTAAGAATTATATGTATAATCAATAAGGATTATGACTTCTTTTGATCTTCAAGCTCAACACGTATACTTAACTTGGAATATATTTATATGTCAAGTATACGTATGATTACTCCGTAAAATATATGTTTATGGGAGTAATACGAAGTCTTGTATATATATGTATAAGCACTATGGCTTACGACTTCGTTTGTATTCTTCTTCTTTCGATAATGTATTTATGGATCGAAGAATACTTTGGTTACAATCTCGGAATTGTACCTATCCTTTTAAGCTCTTAGGCTTATGGATTTAATATACTTATGATTTGACGATTATGCGGTCAAAGTATACTTTTAACTTCAAGCAACTTTATATGTTCTATGATTCTTAGCCAAGATCCAAATAATAGAAGTGCGAGTAATTGGCTTTGAATTTGTGCTTTTGAAGTTTAGGTGGATGATTACGAAGTTTACTATTGATCGACTTATAATCCCCGGAATACTGAAGATGCTAGAAGGGGTTATAAGTGATACCTTTCGTATGATACTATATACACGAACTATGCGTTGACCAAGATCGAGATAAATGAAGTGCAAAGTAATTGGTCAACTCGTGTGATTAAATCCACCTTTGAAGCTTAGACGGATGATTACAAAGTTAAAATATATCGAATAAAAACCCCACGGAATACTAAGGTGCTAGAAGGGATTATACGATTATCTTTCGTAATTGGACTATATACACGAACTATGCGTTGACCAAGATCCAAATAATAGAAGTGCGAGTAATTGGCCAACTCGTGTGATTTAATCCGTCTCTTATATTTGACAAAATTACGAAGATCACTATTGATCGACTTACAATCCCCCGGAACACTGAAGATGCTAGAAGGGGTTATAAGACGATACCTTTCGTAATGATACTATATTCACGAAATATGTTGGTCAAGGTCGAGATAAATGAAGTGCAAGTAATTGACCAACTCGTTAATGTCAAATATGAAATCTCACCCGTGAGGAGTTATTTAGAGATTTATGAAATCTCACTCGTGAGGAGTTATTAGAGATTTAAGTACTTGTATATTATAGATCTTCTTCGTTTAGAGCTTCGGTTTGAAGATCAAGTACTTATTCGAATTCCGAGTTCGAATCTTCGTTCTCTTTTCTTAGAGAATCTTCTTTATAGGAGAGCTTGTATTAGAGCTTGAGATGAAGTAGAGAAATTAAGTACAAAGCTCAAAATAAAGAAAACCAAAGAAGAAGCTAAAAACTCACCACTTTTGGAAAACGGTCGGAAAAGTTCACCGGAAAAATTCGCCGGAGGTTCGGCCGGATTTTGGCACTATGGACGAACTTGGGCAGCCCTTCGAGAGGCCGGAAAGTGGTGGTGGATGAGCTCACTTGGTGGGAACAAGCTTGGTTGGGTGAAGCTAAGCTTGGATATCAAAAACCTTAAGTATATGTGTATATATTTAGGAGAGAGAAGGTTTTTGAGAAGAAGTGTGTGTATAGAATTTGAAAGAGATGAAGAGAGACACTTCTTGAAGAATTCCCAGCAGTATTTGGCTCTTTAGCTTGGTTGAAATGGGTTGGGGTGGGGGTTTATTTTATAGAGGAAGTTGGGTGGAATGAATGGTTGAGATTTGAGAAGGAATGGATGGTGGATAGAGTGTATCACATGGATTGATGACATGGCAAGTAGGTTGAGTTTCTTTGCAAGTGGGAGGAAACACAAGCTAGTATTCATTCTTTAATCACTTTAATTAAGGATTAAGCACCATTAATTATGATCACCCCAAAAACTCTTAAATAATATCATAAAAAAAATGATAATTATATAAATATTAGAAAATGATGTCCTGCAAAGTTTGGTCAACTTTAGTCAATGGTAACTAGGTTAAACGTGGTCAATTGTGGGACCAACTGCGCGATTTTTGTGCCCGGAAAAATATTCTCTGAATGCTACGAAATTTTTACCATACTTAGAAAATACCATTTAAATGATCAATATCAAATTTCAAGTCATTCTAGTATGTGGAAGTATTTTATCTAAAAATAAAACTGTTCTATCAGTCTTTCTTCCGAGTAAATATACCATTGGTCTTAAAATAAAGGAGATGGATCTTTTGACTAAAGTTTTGACTTGTATGAATACTTAGAATATATTTCCTAATATGTGAGATATATTTGGAGGATAGGAAATATGTTTGAGTATTTTTGAATGATTTTCTCCGAGAGATGCTGATTTTACGAACCAGAAGAAAATTACTGTAAGTATACAAAACTGAGTTACAGAACTGGATTTTAATATTCCAATCATGAATATTAATAATATTTGGAAAAAAAACTCTTTTGATTATATGTAGAGATATATTTTGGAGTGAAGAGTAAAACATTTTTGATTTAGCACGAGATCTCTAAAGAATATTTATGATATTTTCCTTATTCGAGTTTGTTGACTTATTGATGTTGCAATTGTAATCTAAAAATATCATAACTTGATATTTCTTATTTGATCAAATTGCCTTAGAGATATATTCCATAAAATATAATTTGATTATTTTTAAAATAATGGAATGTCTCTTTTTATAAATAGTCTTTGAAAATAATTTAGCTGGTTTGACTATTTGACTTTGATCTGGATCAATTAAAATCATGTCCTAATGGAGAGGATCTAAGTGTACTTAAATTTTATGTTTAATCGTACAAATACCAAAATAAATAATATATCGAAGATATCCTTTTAATCTTCCCCTTTTTGGTATTTGCCAAACAAACATAAAATTTAAGTTTTTCAAGTGTGTGCTTCCCCTTGGTGTATGCATGAGTTTTAAAATATTTTTGCACATACAGTTTAAGGGACAACTTGATTCCTCTCTTAGGATAAATCATGCAAAACCTTGTTAGATATTTCAGAAATATTGAAGCATAATGATTATCTAGCAAAATCATGCATTTCAAAAATTGAGGGGGCTAAATTCATTTAAGTACTCTTTTCCCTTTTTATTTCCCTTTAGTTTACAATAGAACACTTTAAATTTTCTTCCCCTTTTGTTTGGAAGATAACAAAAAGTAGGTGAATCCCAATTTAGAAACAATATGATCATGTTAAAACATGGAATAAGTGCAAGTAGTTTCTTAATGGTTTTCAGTTTCATTCATGCAGGTTAATTTCTGATTTAAGCATGTGAGAATTTAGGCATACATAGCTTGAATCAAACAATGATAGTTTTATAGACCTTAAAACATGTTAAGTGTAATTCATTTGTACACGTTTTATTTGGCCTTGTTGCATGCATAATTTCGGATTTTTAAGACTCTTGCTAAAACAGGCTAACTGTAGTTTAGTTTAAAGAAGTAACCTCTTTGTATAAGAAACCATTTACGAACTTATACCTTTTAAACTAGTCTTGTGATTCGAATTTTTCATGCATAGCTTATTAAAGAATTACCCAATATATATATCAGACTTTGTAGACCTTAACTGAGTTAAACTGCATGTCATCTTGTGATTTTAAACCTTGATTAAAGCATACTTTAAAACCTTAGTTTCATTTTAAGCAATCACAAAAAGAGTTTGACTGAAAATACAAACGTGTTTTACGCAAATCCTTTTAAACTTGAATTATCAAACATAAACCTATTTATCAAACATATACCAGTTTAGTTGCATGCATGATGATTGAGAAGAAGTACATATGACCCTTTCAAGTTGCACAGAAATAATACAGAGTACAGTCTTGCACTAGAAATTATTACACATGAGAGAGCCTAATACATTCTATGTTTTGTATTGTTTACAGTTCCAGAAGACTAATACATGCTACTGCAGTGCTTTTTATCTAAAACTCATAACCATTCTTGCAGTTTACATGGGATAAATACTACTACAATCTAAGGAACCGACTGTTTACATTCAAATTATTCTAAACTGATTCTAACTTATCATGTTATAAGTTAAATAAAGGATAATTACAATACAATTTGAATAAGTCCAACAGTGTGTACCTTTCATACCTGAGTGATGTGTGTGAGTGTGTAGTTATCAAATACACTTCTTTTGCATTTTGTTTGTGCACTGTGTGAGTTTTTGAGAAATGAACTTGTTAATCTACAAAAATGATTAGTATACATAGTTGCTAATCCATATATATTCTTTGAACTAGTGGACTGAATACAACTGGTTAGTAGACTAGTCAGATTTAAACAAGGCAGTTGTACTTTTAAGATATCAAACTGTTTAACTAACTCAATTATTAGCAAACTGAAATCATTTCTTTAAAATTATCAGTACAACCATTTAGTAACTTGACCACAATACCTGTAGATATATATTAGTGATCCATAAAGGCATAAATACAGTACTGCAAGAGAATGTAACAGAATGCAAATTTTATATTCACAAGAAACCAAAAATGTTCCATTTCAATCAGTGTAGTTCACTGATTAAAGAGAACACACATTTACACCTGTCTTAACATTACAAAGCAAAAAGAGTGCATACACTCCAGAAAGTTACAAGTTCAACAACTAGTTCCATTCATTACAAACAAAGTTAAAGATACAAAAGTTAACATCAGATCAGTAGAGTTAAGTAGCACAGAATCACATACCACTTCAAGTTCAGCAAACACAGATCATCCAATCACATTTCCATCCACATCACAAACATGAATCAAATCAGGTAAGAGTTCAGTGGGGGGTCCTCTAGCATCCATGCCTATATCCTCTAATTCCTGAACCATATCTAAGTCATTTGAGACTGGAACTTGGAATGAGTTCACCATCTCTAGGTCAGTCAAACTAGGTTCCCCTAGGTTTGATCCAGCTAGGTTCTCTAAATAGGAAATCCTATTCTTACAGGATATAGTCACACTTTCTAGGTAAGTCACCTTTTCCTTAATCTCCTTATTTTCTGTTTTAACCTTTTTAAGTTCAGTTTTAAGCTCACTAATCATGACTCTCACAGACTCATAAGTTGAGAGGAAGATGTCTTTTTCTCTAAGTACTGGAGGAAGTACAGCAGGTTCAACCTCTTGAGGTTCACAGGTTTTAAGGGAGATCTGAGGTATGATATGGTCTTTGGTGATATGAGAATCACCCAAGTTAGCAAATTTTTCAGGAAGGTGAACATTACACATCAGAGAGAAGGATGTAATGAGAAGACCATAGGGCATATATCCTACCAGATTAGCATTTATCATGTTTAAAAAGATTACATAGGATATACTGAAGTTTATCTTGTTATTATAAAGGAGGTAAATAATTTTTACATCATAAAAGTCAAAATACTTGCTTTGATTAGGCTTAGGTAACACATTGGCCTTAATTATTAAAGCTACATGTTGAAATACCCCTTTAAAATGCTTAAAATGGATACCACAGTTAACATTACACAACCCTAAAGGCACATCAGATTCACAGAGGACACCCAACATTAACTCATACTCAGCTTTGTTAAAGATAAACAATGAGTAAATATCATGACAAGGAAGTTCACACAGGTGTAAAGGTAAATGCAAAGCTCTATTTAGACTCTTGTTATCAATGCAAATAACCTTCTTGTTCACAGTTGTAGTAAAATGCAGCAAACCATCTACTCCCTTAATAATATTCATGTTGCAATAGAATTCACCCATCAGATGTATGAAATACTGTCTACACAAATGAAAGACTAACCCATCCCATTTAGCAGATCTGAGTACCTTCTCAACTTCACCAGTCAGATTCACACAAATGCCAGGCTGGACATTTTGGACAAGGTCTAGGTATTTCTTTGAGTTGGAAGGGTTTGCAAGGTCTGGAGGAGGGGGTTTGTTTGTGTTTGTTTTTGTGTTTGGTTCATTTCTGAGGTTTGATTTCCTGGTGTATACTCTAGCTTGAAAAGGCTTAGAGGGTCTAGGGTTTTGAGCATTTGGGATCTGGAATTTTCTGCTTTGATAAAATGGAATGGTGTGATTTCTAAATCCCTTTCTAGGGTTTTTGGACAGGACTCTCTGGTTAAGGTTTCTGGACTGGGAAGTGTTTATAGTTTTGAAGGCAGAATTTTTGTGGTGAATAAACTGTTTCTTTTCCATATCGTGAAGTAGATATGGATTGGTGATGGCTGGTCTAGGTCTGGGGTAATATGGCATTGCATTTGGATTCATGACTTGTAAAGTAAAGAAGATAACCTTTTTCTAAGTGTTTGAGTGTGTGTGAATGCAGCAAGTAACAATTATATATGCATGCATATTGCACAAAATCCAAGATCAGTTTAGAAAATAATTTCATTTCAAAGTCACTTTTACTGTTCATGAAAAGTGTTTATCATTAAGTGCAGTTTGCCAAAGCATGCTGTGTCACATAAGTCCAAATCCTAGGTATTTGCTTAGTTATTCTAGGACAAGATATATTTACAGCAGTTATAGGAAAATAGTGACAGAAGTGTCTGATTATACTTTTTAATACCGTTTTAAGTACATAGTACACATATTTTGGGAAACTGTGTGACATAAAGGTGAAGTGCAGCATAGACTTCTAGTAAGATGACAAATTGTGCATTTAAGAGTGTTCAGATGGCTATCCTGAATATGCAAAAAGTGCAGCACCTTTTCACAGATATTAATGGAATAACCTTTTTGTTTTTAACACAGAATAATGCATTTATATCTATAGGTAGATTATGTTAAATGATAAGGAATTTATGAGAGTAATATCACATTTAACACAGCTGATGCATTTATATTCCATGTGCAATTCCATTTAATTCAGATAGTAATTAATATCACACAATTACAC
This sequence comes from Apium graveolens, assembly GCF_009905375.1. Lineage (NCBI taxonomy): Eukaryota > Viridiplantae > Streptophyta > Magnoliopsida > Apiales > Apiaceae > Apium > Apium graveolens. The sequence continues at coordinate 6,790 of NW_027418705.1, forward strand.
AGAATAAACACTAAGTCAGACTTAAACATAATTTCTTCATGGCATTTTAGAGTGTTCTTCCTAAGATCTCTAAGTAGCCATTAATCACAGCAGTGATCCAGATACAGAGGTGCTCAAGGCTCCCCTGCCAGGTCATTCTGTGAGGGCAGTGTGTGCTTGTGTTTTCATTTCTTGCATTAAACATTTAAATTCATACATTAATCTACAGTAAATCAGCACAGTGTAATCAATCATAGTGTACAAGAGTACATTTATATCACAGATAAAGATGAAGATTGAAGTACACAGAAGTTCAATGAATCAGGAAATATATCACATTTTGAATTCAAATTAAATCTGACAGATCAAATAAGTGCATAGATTTCAAATGATCATAAGCACATGACACCTTGTAGATTGATTCAAGTAGATACTGATAGGATACAATGAGTCCAGATACATGATACACTGTTAAGCACTTAATTTCTCATAAATATTAACTCAGCCATGGATCAGTAAGCATTCATATATAACAAGTTGATGACTTTATCCCATTATTGAGTATTATCAAGCCTGGGTTATTTTGATTAAGAGAATTAAAAGATCTGTTTTAATAAGACCACATAGTTCTTTGGATCATACAATATAAAAAAATATTTATGCATCTTATTCACTGAATCAGATTCTATCAAGAAAAGTTCACACTTTAATCAGTTTATATCAAATCAGATCATATCTAAAGACAGTTCATTCAGGACTTGTATACTCAGAACATCAGTTAACTCAAGATACATTTTGCATAGTAATTCACTACAATTCACATGTATAAATTTTTATCACAATTAGCACATAATCAACTGTAGTCTTGATTTCACCTAATAAATCACACTTGGAGTTTTATTATGGTCAAAACAGTGACATACCTAAAATACAATTATACATAGTACATATATATATATATATTAATTTATGATCACATATATTTAAACACTTATACTGAATTTGATTTATCCCAGATGACACAAAACCAGAGTCAGTCAAAAGTTCACATACTAGATATATACTTCAATTTTGATCACAGACATACTAATAAACAACTTTTAGTATTGATCCCACCAAGTGACTCTTAACTGGAGGTTTACTCAAATCAGTGACAAATATTAACCACATTCATACACATATCTCATATTAAGATCACATATACTTCAGATTAAGAACCCATATGCTTAAACACTTATCTGTATCTTTAAATCAAAACAAGCCAGTTTTTAGGAACAAATTTCACAAATATCCAACATACATCAGTTTCGATTAATCAGACATAATTGACTTGATTTTATCAAATATTATCACAAATAACGTTTTGTTCATACCAGAATTGAAACATATTTCAAGAAATTCCTCAACAACCATATATAAATATCTCAGTTTATGAACTCGTATAATCAATTGATAAACCAAGTCGATTTCATAAAGAATTAATCATATCATTCAAATATCTCCGCAAATAGCACATATATCTTCATAAATTTCAATCACAGAAGCTTCAACTCTTCAATTTCACAAGAACTAAATCAGTAGCACACTGTTAGGGTTCGATTTGTTCATACCTGAGCCTGTAGCCTGGCCTGGCTTACAGGTCTTACCTACTGAGTCAACTTCCAAAACACCGCATGCACTCCTTTTTCTTCATTTTTGTTTGATTGTAGGCTCGATTCTGTTCTTCTCCTGCATATTGTCTCAATAAACTGGTTAGGGTTCATCAAATCAGTTATAATCGAATCAAAAATGAAAGTATATATGTATATAAACATGATTTGAATGTTTGATTTGATGATTCTCGATGGATCCATATAGAAATCATCGATTTTATCATCGAAATCATTTGTTTTTCCAACCCAAACACGATTAATCATCAATCGTATGTTATAAACAACGAGATATAAGAAATAAGCATAATATCTGTTTATATTCATCGAATTTTTGAAAGAAAACGATGAAATTGATCTAGAGTTTATAGAGAGAAGAAATAGGCGGAGAACAAGTGAGACGGGGTTAGGGTTAGGGGAGAAGACGAATGCACTGTGCAAACAGTGTGTTCGGTTTTATATTAACCGAAATGGACGGCTTAGATTGATCTAAGCAAATGATCAATGGCCACGATTAAATCATTTTAATTTTCTGGGCTTATAAAAACTGGGCTGAATAAAATTCTGGGATGGGGTTTTATATAAATATATAGATAGGATTTTAGGTTTTTATAAAACATTTGGGCCTTGAATATTGTTCGGGCTGGATTAACAAATAACATTTAATCCAAAACAAATATTTATTTATATATATATTTTGAAAATAGATTTTTGATATACCCAAATAATAAAATATATATATATATATATATTTAGCCTTTATAAATCTCAATTGTAATTTATATAATTACTTGCACAATTTATTTTCTCGGTTAATCAAAGCTATATAAGATCTCAATAAATCCGATCAATAAATTTCTTTATTGACAAATCTGAATTTACGAGACTCAATAACTCGATCGAGAAAATATCCTATTCATGAGATAGGCTTAAATAACCCAACAGATAGATAAAAATACAATTGTCTATCTATTTTATTGATTCCAACATTCCTAAATCCAAGCGGAGTTTAGTGAATCTTTCGGAATTCAATGGTTTTGTGAATATGTCAGCGAGATTGAACTCAGTATCTATATGAGTCATTTTTATGTCGCCTTTATTGACATGATCACGTAAAAAGTGATGTCTCACATCTATATGTTTAGATATTGTGTGTAATACGGGATTTTTGCTAAGATCAATAGCACTCGTATTATCACATAGTATTGAGATCACTTCAAATTTTATATTATAGTCAACCAGTGTTTGCTTCATCCATAATATTTGAGCACAACACTTTACAACTGCTATATATTCAGCTTCTGTAGTTGAGATGGATACGGAGTTTTGTTTCTTTGAAAACCAAGAAACTAGGCATCCACCGAGAAACTGACACGTACCACTAGTACTTTTTCTGTCAACTAAATGCCCGACATAGTCTGAATCAGAAAAACATACTAAGTCAAATGGTATACCCTTAGGATACCAAATACCAACATCAGTGGTTCCTTTAAGATATCTCAATATCCTTTTTACTGTTGATAAGTGAGATTCTTTTGGTGCGACTTGAAATCTAGCACACTTACAAACACTATATTGAATATCGGGATGACTTGCAGTGATATAGAGCAAGCTACCTATCATTCCTTGATATTTCTTTGTGTCTACAGGAATTCCTTTTGGATCTTCCGTTAATTTATCGGATGTAGACATAGGAGTAGAGATGGGTTTGGCATTTTCCATTTCGAACTTTTTCAACATCTCTTTACAATATTTTGATTGAGAGATATGGATGCCTTCATCTGATTGCCTTATTTGCAATCCTAAAAAGAAGTTTAATTCTCTCATCATACTCATCTCAAATTCTTTACTCATATTTTCCGAGAATTCTTTGCATAGTGCATCATTTGTTGAACCAAAGATGATGTCATCTACGTAAATTTGTACGAGCAATATATCATCATTTTCTTGCCTCGTAAATAAGGTTTTATCGGCTGTTCCCATTCTAAATTTATTTTCTAAGAGAAACTTGCTCAACCTTTCATACCAAGCTCTTGGAGCTTGTTTTAACCCATATAAGGCTTTATATAATTTATAGACGTAATCTAGATGGTTTGCATCTTCAAAACCGAGAGGTTGTTTGACATATACTTCTTCTTCTAATATCCCATTTAAGAATGCAAATTTCACATCCATTTGATATACTTTGATATTTTTATGACATGCATAGGCTAGTAGCATTCTTATTGCTTCTATTCTTGCTACCGGCGCATATGTTTCATCAAAGTCTATGCCTTCTATTTGGGTATATCCTTGTGCGACTAATCTCGCTTTATTTCGAACTACCGTTCCATTTTCATCTAATTTATTTCGAAATACCCATTTGGTGCCAATTATAGAGGTATCACGAGGCTTTGGGACAAGTTCCCAAACTTTACTTCGAGTAAATTGGAGTAGTTCCTCTTGCATTACAGAGATCCAATCCTCGTCTAATAAAGCCTCTTTAGCGGTCTTAGGTTCTATTTGAGATAAAAAGCTAAGATGATTCACAACGTTTTGAACTTGTGACCGTGTTTGAACTCCCTTCCTTAAGTCTCCAAGAACATTTTCAAGTGGATGACTTCTTATAGTAGGAATGGCTTTGGGTAGTTCATCCTCTTTTTCGTCTATTTCTAATGGATTCTTATTGATAGGACGCCCGAGATCCATATTCTCAAATTGTCGAATGATAATTTCAATATCATCTTTCTCGATATTTTCTTGATCAACAGGATCTTTATATTTCGCATGTGGTTTACTTTCATCAAATTCTACATTCATTGATTCTTCCACCACAAGAGACTTTAGATTAAACACTCGATAAACTTTACTATTATTTGAGTATCCAAGAAATATACCTTCGTCTGACTTAGGATCAAATTTTGTAAGGTATTCTTTTGAATTTAATATGAAGCAGTTGCTTCCGAATACTCGAAAGTAGCTTAACTTTGGAGTTTTGCCAAAATAGAGCTCATAAGGAGTCTTTTATTTTATAGGTCATAGCAAAACCCGATTAAGAATATGGCAAGCCGTCGACATGGCCTCGGCCCAAAAATATTTTGGTCGACGATATTCATTTAGCATTGTGCTAGCCATTTCTTGGAGTGTTCTATTTTTCCTTTCAACAACTCCATTTGATTGTGGGGTATATGGAGTGGAAAAATTATGTGCGATGCCATGTTCATCACAAAAGTTGGTAAAACTGGAATTCTCAAATTCTTTACCATGATCAGTTCTTATATAGACTATGGTCGTATTTTGTTGATTTTGAATCCTTTTGCATAAAGAGGAAAAGGATTCAAAAGTATCGCTTTTGGCTTTGAGAAATTCCGTCCACATAAATCGTGAATAATCATCTACGATTACCAATGTATATGAACAACCTCCGAGACTTTGTATAGGAACCGGACCAATAAGATTCATATGTAATAACTCGAGAGGTTTTGAGGTAGATACCATAAATTTTGCTTTGTGAGAGGCTCGAATTTGTTTTCCTATTTCGCAAGCTTCACAAGTATGATCTTTGTGATAGTTTAACTTTGGTATACCTCGTACATGGTCTTTAGTTGATAAATTTTTTATTAACTTCATGTTGGCATGTCCTAATCTTCGATGCCATAGCCATGGATCATCATTTATAGTGATTAGGCATATGCTCACTTGCTTGCTCATGTCGCATATATAAACATTTTTATTTCTGGGGCAAGTGAGAACCAATTTTCCGGATTTATCTAAAGTTGAACAATGAGTAGTGTAGAAGATTACCTTGTATTCATTGTCGCATAGTTGACTAATGGAGAGAAGATTGTACCTTAGTCCGGTGACTAGTTGTACATCAGAAATTCTAACCTTTCCATTTCCAATATCCCCAATGCCGACAATGTTTCCTTTGCTATTATCTCCAAATATTACGCTCCCCGTAGTAACCTTTTTAATGTTGTTCAAGAGTGACTTGTTGCCGGTCATGTGTCTTGAACACCCACTATCAAAGTACCATAAATCTTGTTTCGCGGCAAGACAAACCTATAAAACAAGTTAATTAAATTTATAGGTACCCCTTTGTCTTGAGGGTCCTGGGGTTAGTACATCATAAAAAGCATTTGTATGATGATAAGCATAGCTAGGCATGTTATTATCTTCCTTAGAAACATGAACCTTTCTAAGTACATAATTCCTAGTTGGGTAATTTCTAGATGTACCATATAATTTAGATTGAGCATGATAAGCATTATATATGTTATTATCATGATGATATGCATATCTAAGAAATTGTTGTCTTTTAAGTGCATAATCATTATGGTTGACATGATATTGGTTGCTTCTTCTTGGAAACGTATTAGGTTGATGAGACCTTTGTTGCCTTTGATCTTTATATTCCATATTTTTGTAAGGCACACGCTTATCATCTTTCTTGTATGATTCCTTGCGTATCCATACATGCTTCCCCTTAATTTCACCATTCTTGAATTTATAATATTGAAAAGTGTGTCCAATCTTGTTACAATAGGAACATTTATACGATGGTGATTCGGGTGAAGTCTTAGTTGGTGATACAAATCTCCGAATATTATTTTTAGGAGGAGAATTCTTATTATATCCTAAACCTTCATGATTGTATGAGGTTTTTGTATGCACCATTTGATCCAACATCTTATTGCCTTTTGTAAATCTTTGAAGAGCATTTTCAAGACTTTCATTATCTTTTTGTAAGGCATCAATCTTATTGTTAAGGATTATTTCTTGATCCTTAACTTGAGTTATGAGCTTGTAATTTTCTTCTTTCAACTTTTGAGCTTCAATTGTAAGCTCGTTGATCTTTATTATCTCATTTTCTTTATCAAGATTGTCTTTAGAAGATGTTTCTTTATTTTGAACACTTGATTCCATTTGAATCTTTAGGTTCAATAGATCAACGTGAAGTTCACATATATTTTCATTCAATTGAACCTTTTCACGTACCATCTCTTCCTCCTTGAGGATTAATGATATATTCTCTGTTTCAAGGTTGATTATATTTTCTTGAAGTTTATTTACTTCAACCTTGATGAGATGGTTTTGATCTTTTAGAGATGCAATCTCTTTTTTATCTTGGACTCTTCAGTCCATCATCCGAGTATACTCTTTATTTTGAGTATAATGTATTTCTTCTATTTTCATTTTCTCGGACCATACTAAGTGAAGCCTTTGATCAACATCTTTGTATTTACTTTTATATTCTACCACAAGTCCAATTAAATCATGCTTATTCATGTCCATAAGTGATAAATTAGATTCATCTAATAATGACTTAATTGAGACGTAGTTAGATGTTACCTCTTTATTTGTAGAGGAGACTTCCCTAGATGTAGTTTCTTCTCCGAGAGCCATCAAGCATAGATTCACCACTTCTTCACTAGCTTTCGGAGCTTCTTCATCTTCACTCAAATCCCAACCATTTTCAGCCACGAGACTTCGTCCCTTTGAGAGTTTAAGACATTCTCTTTTATAGTGACCGGGTTGTTTACACTCAAAACACACATCTTGTGTTTCCTCCGGAGATGCATCTTTTGGTTTTGGAGGAATGTAAATGGGATGAGTAGTAGAGACATTGGCATTACTATAGGTATTCATATTTTGATTGCCTTTGCCTTTGTTGTAGCTCGTTGACGGAAAATTATTCTTATTGTTGGAAGAATAATTTTGGGGGTAATTAGGCCTTCCGTTAGAGTTAAAAATTCTTTATTGATTATTTGATTTTAAGAAGCCCTTTCCGTATCTTTGAGCTTTGCTTTGAAACACACGACGGAGTTGTCTCGTGAGAAGAGAAATTTCACTCTCATTGAGATTTTGAAGTTCCTCATTTAACTCCTCGTCGTTTTCATCTTCATCTATTAATATGGCCTTTAGTGCCATATTTTTCTTTTTGTCCTCCACTTTTGGAGCAACCTTTTCCGGAATATTATCTTCTTCGTAAGCACGAAGATTTTCGAAGAGGTTATCAATCTTATACTCATTTAGATTGTGCATCTCTTTTATTGTAGTAACTTTGACTTTCCAACTTGGAGGTAGAGATTTAAGCACTCTTCTATTCTTTTCATTTTGAGTATAATTCTTTCCAAGTTGAGATAATTCATCGATTATATGAGTAAATCTTGTTTCCATATCGATGATATTTTCTCCTTCTTGGAGTTTAAAGTTCTCATAATCTTGGATCAATGTTTCCATCCGAGAATCTTTTATATCAGTGGTTCCTTCATATGTTACCACTAATTTGTTCCACATCTCTTGTGCCGACTTGCAATTATTTACTCTTTTGTATTCTTTTTCCGCAAATGCACTTGTGAGAACCATTTCTGCCTTGGCGGCTATATTCATTGTGGCTTCTTCCTCGAGATTGTATTCACTAACCTTCTTTTCGATGAGGATGTCATCAACAATTTTGGTAGGTATGGGAACACCGTCTTCGATAGCCATCCAAACTTTGACTCCTTGAGATCTTACATAAATGCAAAATCTAGTTTTCCATGTTGCAAAGTTGGTGCCATCGAACAGAGGAGGTCGTGAGCTTGACAATCCTTCACCACAACCAACGGGATTGATATACGCCATTTGGACCACTTTTTTGTTGTGCCTGTAAATCTGCAAATCACTTAACAAACACGTTAAAAAGCACTGCTCTGATACCAATTGTTAGGTCCCGTATGAGGGCTATGTTAAGCTAGAAGGGGGGTTGAATAGCTTAATTACCATTTAAAAAATTATGGCATTTTAAAAACTTTACCGAGTGGTTATGCAGTTTATATATGCGGAAAATAAAGTGCAAGAAAAAAAATACCACATGGCGATTTTATCCTGGTTCGCGATTTTTCCCTTAATATAAACTCGCTCCTTTAGTAGGCGGAGAAGCCTTTACACCCTTACAAATATTTATCTTGGTGCGTAATACAAGGGTCACCACCTCAAAATAAATGTAGTTCCTATACAACTTATTTTAGACAATAACTCCCCACTATCTCTTCAAAGTTGATGTAGATCCCTTGTGTGGACTTGGCTTCCTTAGCTTTCACCGGTCTCGGATCTTAGTATCCGGTCTTGGGTCTTTCCTCTTCTTCACGGTGCAAATATGACTAACTCCCCACTATTGCATATGAGACTTGGATCTTAGAACGAAGATCACCTCACGTCACCTCACCTCACTGCGAAACTAATAAGACAATCAACAAAACACAAAGTATAGAGAAAATATGTGTTGAACTAATATGTTACGGTACTAGCCCAAAGATGGTATAATATTCAAATAAGAATATTAATACTCTATATGTATACTTGACTTGAGATATAAAATGTTATATCAAGTATACTTTTGATTACTCCGTCTTTATGGATTATGTGTTAATCGGAGTAATATAAGAAGTCCTTTATATGTATAATCAATAAGGATTATGACTTCTTTTGATCTTCAAGCTCAACACGTATACTTAACTCGGAATATATATTTATATGTCAAGTATACGTATGATTACTCCGTACAATATATGTTTATGGGAGTAATACGAAGTCTTGTATATATATGTATAAGCACTATGGCTTACGACTTCGTTTGTATTCTTCTTCTTTCAATTATGTATTTATGGATCGAAGAATACTTTGGTTACAATCTCAGAATTATACCTATCATTTTAAGCTCTTAGGCTTATGGATTTTGTATACTTATGATTTGACGATTATGCGGTCAAAGTATACTTTTAACTTCAAGCAACTTTATATGCTGGTCTTTTCGGATGATCATCCACACTGGGACTCTTAGCCAAGATCTAAATAATAGAAGTGCGAGTAATTTGCTTTGAATTTGTGCTTTTGAAGTTTAGGTGGATGATTACGAAGTTTACTATTGATCGACTTATAATCCCCCGGAACACTGAAGATGCTAGAAGGGGTTATAAGTGATATCTTTCGTAATGATACTATATACACGAACTATGCTTTAAACAAGATCGAGATAAATGAAGTGCAAAGTAATTGGTCAACTCGTGTGATTAAATCCACCTTTGAAGCTTAGACTAATGATTACGAAGTTAATATATATCGAATAAAAACCCCACGGAACACTAGGGTGCTAGAAGGGGATTATACGATATCTTTCGTAATTGGACTATATACACGAACTATGCGTTGGCCAAGATCCAAATAATAGAAGTGCGAGTAATTGGCCAACTGGTGTGATTTAATCCGTCTCTTATATTTGATAAAATTACGAAGATCACTATTGATCGACTTACAATCCCCCGGAACACTGAAGATGCTAGAAGGGGTTATAAGACGATACCTTTCGTAATGATTCTATATTCACGAAATATGTTGGTCAAGGTCGAGATAAATGAAGTGCAAGTAATTGACCAACTCGTGATGTCAAATATGAAATCTCACTCGTGAGGAGTTATTTAGAGATTTATGAAATCTCACTCGTGAGGAGTTATTTAGAGATTTAAGTACTTGTATATTATAGATCTTCTTCGTTTAGAGCTTCGGTTTGAAGATCAAGTACTTATTCAAATTCCGAGTTCGAATCTTCGTTCTCTTTTCTTAGACAACCTTCTTTATAGGAGATCTTGTATTAGAGATTGAGATGAAGTAGAGAAATTAAGTACAAAGCTCAAAATAAAGAAAACCAAAGAAGAAGCTAAAAACTCACCACTTTTGGAAACGGTCGGAAAAGTTCGCGGGAAAAATTCGCCGGAGGTTCGGCCGGATTTTGGCACTATGGATGAACTTGGGCAGCCCTTCGGGAGGCCGGAAAGTGGTGGTGGATGAGTTCACTTGGTGGGAACAAGCTTGGTTGGGTGAAGCTAAGCTTGGATATCAAAAACCTTAAGTATATGTGTATATATTTAAGAGAGAGAAGGTTTTTGAGAAGAAGCGTGTGTATAGAATTTGAAAGAGATGAAGAGAGGCACTTCTTGAAAAATTCCCAGCAAGTATTTGGCTCTTTAGCTTGGTTGAAATGGGTTGGGGTGGGGATTTATTTATAGAGGAAATTGGGTGGAATGAATGGTTGAGATTTGAGAAGGAATGGATGGTGGATGGAGTGTATCACATGGATTGATGACATGGAAAGTAGGTTGTGTTTCTTTGCAAGTGGGAAGGAAACACAAGCTAGTATTCATTCAAATCCCAGCTGAAATATATTTATTAAATATATATTTTCCTTTTCTTTTAATTATTCTTTAATCACTTTAATTAAGGATTAAGCACCATTAATTGTGACCACCCCAAAAACTCTTAAATAAATATCATAAAAATAATTATCTAAATATTATAAAATGATGTCCTGAAAAGTTTGGTCAACTTTAGTCAATGGTAACTAGGTCAAACGTGGTCAACTGTGGAACCAACTGCCTCGATTTTTGTGCCCGGACAAAAATTCTCTGAATGCTACAAAATTTTTACCATACTTAGAAAATACCATTTAAATGATCCATATCAAATTTCAAGTCATTCTAGCATGTGGAAGTATTTTATCTAAAGATAAAATTGTTCTATCAGTCTTTCTTCCGAGTAAAAATACCATTGGTCTTAAAATAGAGGAGATGGATCTTTTGACCAAAGTTTTGACTTGTATAAAATACTTAGAATATATTTCCTAATATGTGAGATATATTTGGAGGATAGGAAATGTGTTTGAGTATTTTAGAATGATTTTTTCCGAGAGATGCTGATTTTACGAACCGGAAGAAAATTATTGTAAGTATACAGAACTGAGTTGCAGAACTGGATTTTAATATTCCAATCATGAATATTAATATTTTTTGGATAAAAACTATTTTGATTATATGTAGAGATATATTTTGGAGCGAAGAGTAAAACATTTTTGATTTAGCACGAGATCTCTAAAGAATATTTCTGATATATTCCTTATTCGAGTTTGTTGCCTTATTGATGTGGCAACTGTAATCTAAAAAATATCATAACTTGATATTTCTTATTTGATCGAATTTCCTTAGAGATATATTCCATTAAATATAATTTTGATTGTTTTGCAGAATAATGGAATGTCTCTTTTTATAAATAGTCTTTGAAAATAATTTAGCTGGTTTGACTATTTGACTTTGATCTGGATCAATTAAAATCATGTCCTAATGGAGAGGATCTAAGTGTACTTAAATTTTATGCTTAATCGTATAAATACCAAAATAAATAATATATCAAAGATATCCTTTCAATATATAAACCAAGAAGTAGTAACTAAGAAACTATCGATCTAAGAAGAAAAGTAGAGAAACATTTGTAAGCAGAATTCTTAGCATTTCTCTGTAGTCTTAGTTGTTCAATTGTTGTAAGAAGCTGTGAGCATTTTGCACACAGGGTTCTCTCGATATATAATATATATCTCTGGTTGAATCATTCAAATCCACCAAAAAATTTTTAAAGGCTCCTGTTTTTAATTACTTGTGATTTGATTCATTTAAGTTTTTATTCCGCATTGTGCTAATCAATTCACTTATATATATATATATTCGAGTTAGAACATTTTTATTTCAAGAAAAAGTTTCAAGAATTCCATTCAACCCCCCTTCTGTAATTCTTGTTATATTGTTAAGGGACTAACAAGACATTCATTTGAAGTTGCAGTTCTAGTTCTGACACCTGCTTCAGGATTTCCAATGATTAAATCAGGTGTGTGTGCTTTAGTCCATTTCCTTGTAGATGGAAGTTGATCTCTAGAACTGGATCCTCTCCCATGATCCATGATGTCTCCATCAGCATTTTCTGATGCTCCCCCTGTAGTTATGCTCTCCGAGACTTCAGAATTAGAGTTTGATTTTTCAGTAGTTGAAGAATCAAAGCTTCCAGAATTATCATTACTTGGCTCATCAGAACTAGATGAATCAGAACTTGAAGAGTCAGTGATAGGTTCTGATGCTTGTCGAGAGTCTTGAGATGTGGTAGGATCTTCAGCTTGCTCCCCTTGGACAGGTGCATTTTCCTTTGAAGTTGTTACCACAGTTTCAATGACATCAGAACTTAATCCAGTAGAACTTACAGGATCAGGATTTAAGTCATCAGAATTTCCAGAATCAGAATTTACGTCATCATTCTCAAATCTCAGCTGATCATGATCATCGAAATCTTCAAGTCCGGTAATCTTCTTATCATCAAAAGAGACATTGATAGATTCCATGACAACCCTTATTCTTAAATTGTAGACTCTGAAGGCTTTTGTGGAAAGTGGATATCCAACAAAGATTCCTTCATCAGCTTTTAGATCAAATTTTGACAGCTATTCAGGATGAGTCTTAAGAATAAAACACTTGCAACCAAATACATAAAAGTATTTCAGATTTGGCTTCCTTTTCTTCACCATCTCATATGGTGTTTTGCCATGCTTGTTTATGAGTGTAGCATTTTCAGTAAAACAAGCAGTCTGCACAGCTTCAGCCCAAAAATAGGTTGGCAACTTTGCTTCATCTAGCATAGTTCGTGCATCTTCAATCAGAGTCCTGTTCTTTCTTTCTACAACTCTATTTTGCTGTGGAGTTCCAGGTGCAGAAATTTCTTGCTTGATTCCATGCTCTTTGCAGAACTCTTCCATAATCGAATTCTTGAACTCAGTGCCATTATCACTCCTTATTATTTTAACAGAATCTTTGACCAACTTATCCAGCTGTCTGATATGATCAGTTAGAGTAAATGCAGTTTCATTCTTCTTGTGCAAGAAGTACACCCAAGTGTACCTTGTGAACTCATCCACTATAACCATAACATATTTCTTCTTTGTAATAGACATGACATTGACTGGACCAAATAGATCAACATGAAGTAGGTGATAAGGCTCAAGAATTGATGACTCAGCTTTGCTCTTGAAAGAAGATTTTATTTGTTTTGCCTTCTGACATAAATTACAAAGGCCATCAGGAGCAAATACTGTTTTTGGCAGTCCTCTCACAAGATCTTTCTTTACAAGCTCATTTGTATTGTTGAAATTTAAATGAGAGAGTTTCTTGTGCCAATTTCAGCTTTCTTCAATTGATGCTCTACTCAATAGATAGATAGCAGACCCATCAGTACTTGTTGAAAGTTTGGCTTCATAAATGTTGCCATGCTTGTAGCCTTTCAGAACCACTTTGCCTGTAGAATTACTTATAACTTCACAGTGTTCTTCAAAGAAATCCACATGATAACCTCTGTCACAGATTTGACTTATACTCAACAGATTGTGTTTAAGTCCTGAGACAAGAGCTACTTTTTCAATGATGACATTCCCAAGATTGATCTTGCCATATCCCAGAGTTTTTCCAATGTTGCCATCTCCATAAGAAACTTCTGGGCCAGCTTTCTCCATAAAGTCTGATAGCAGGGCTTTATTTCCAGTCATATGTCCTGAACATCCACTATCCATAACTAGGATGTTCTTCATGTTGCCCTGCAATCACAAAGACCACTAATGGTTAGTTTTAAGGACCCAAACTTGCTTGGATCCTTTGGCCTTATTAAGTTTGTTAACATTTGCAGCGGATTTAACATCAGAGTTTATGCTAACATTTTTCTTATCAGATTTTACAGTATCAGAATTTGCATCATACTTTACACTAGAAGGAATTAAAGCAACTTTCTTCAAAGAAGGTTTTATCTGATAATAATCATAGTACAAACTATGATACTCCTTACAAGTATAAATGGTATGCCATATACTACCACAATTAAAATAAGGATTTTGTGGTTTAAACCTAACAGACCGACTCTTAACTCCTGACTTAGGAGGTAAAGAGTTTATATTCTTATTCTTCCTACAAAAAAGAAGCAAGATGGTTAGAGTTTCCACAGTTATAGCATTTCTTTCTAGGAGCATTAGGAACAGGCATATAATTGTTGCTTTTATTCACACCTTCCTTTCCATTCCTATTTTTCCTAGTTTCCTTTACCTTGTTCACACTGGTAATTTCTTTCAGCTTATGTTTAAGCTACTTCTTTGTCATTAAGCCTATGTTAACTTCAGTTGGTTTATCTTGTTCTAATTTGTCAGAAGTTGACTCTGCTATCACTTCTGTCTCAATATCTTTCATCTTTTCAGAATCAGGCTTTACAGTTTTATCTACAAATTTAACAGGATTTACCTTTGGCTTAGTAGTCTGTTTAACAATAATTGGCTTAACTTGTTCAGTTCCTTTTTCACTTTTATAATCTTCATAACCTAAGCTCTCTTTCCAGTTTCCACTACTTAGTATATCCTGAGTTGCTCTACCAGAGTTAGTCCAAGTCCTGATAATCTCTCTCTCCTTTTCTAACTCAGTTTTTAGAGATTTATTCATTTTCAGCAATTCATCTCTAACATAAAAGGCATCATCTCTTTCTTTCTGAGTTTGATGGAACATGACTAACTCTTTTTCTAAATAATCATTCCTCTTTTTAAAAGCAATATTTTCATAAGTTATTCTTTCACATGTTAAAGTTTGATCTCTGTAACTAATAAACATGGTTTTAAGATATAATCTCAACTCAGTAATATCATCAATATGAAAGGTATAAGTTGTTTGAGGTACCTTTAACTCAGCAGCATCAGAACTGCTATCAGCATTTGCCATCAAGGCATAGTTCTCCTCATCTTCAGAATCTGAAGTGTATGTCCAGCTTTTCCTCTTTATGACAAGAGCATTGCCTTTGTCACTATTTCCTTTCTTGCAGTCAGGAGATATGTGGCCTTTCTCACCACAAGTATAGCATTTGACATTTGAGTAATCTCCTCTGTCAGACTTTCCTCCTTTGCCTTCAGATTTTATGAATCCCTTCTTATCAGAACTTCTACCTTTCCTGAAAAACTTCTTTCCCTTTTTGAATTTCCTGTAGGCTATCTTTGTGATACCCTTCACCATAAGAGCACACAGCTTCATCATCTCCTCATCAGCATATACTACAGGTAGATTTACAATTTCCAAATCATCATCATCAGAACTTGATGATTTTGAATCATATTTTATGATGAGAGCCTTTCCTTTGCCTTTCTTTGAGACAGTCACTTTGGGGGATTCCTCCTTAGCCTTAAGAGAAACTGTCCTTGACTTTCTCCCATATCTCTTGCTTCTTTGATCCATCTCAAGTTCATAAGTCTTGAGCGTACCATAAATTTCATCAAGAGTAGTTTCATCAAGAGCATAGTTGTCTCTTATATTAGTAGCTTTCAAATCCCAACTTTCAGGGAGAGCTAAAAGGAATTTTAGATTTGAATCTTCAATATCATATTCCTTGTCCACCAGTGACAGATCATTCAAGAGTTTGACAAACCTGTCATATAAGTCAGTTAATGACTCATCACTTTTTGAGTCAAAGTGCTCATACTCTTGAGTAAGTATAGTCCTCCTGTTTTTCTTGATTGCATCAGTTCCCTGACACCTTGTTTCCAAAACATCCCATATCTCCTTTGCAGTCTTGCATTGAATTACCCGGTTTGACATGACATTATCGATGGCACTATGCAGCAAATACCTTATCTTTGCATCCTTGGAAATAAATGAGATATCTTCAGCTATGTATTCACTTTTCTCCTTTGGTATGGTCTTTGCTGGCTGATCTGCAACTACAACAGAGAGCTTGGTTGGCTTATGCGGTCCTTCATAAATTCTGTCAAGGTATTCTAGATCTGTGGCTTCCAGAAACATAGTCATCTTCACTTTCCTTATGAGATACTCAGAAGGTCTCAGCATGGGAACCCTGATAGTCTCATATCGACTGTGGGTTTGAGTCTTTGGAGTTTCTTCAGTTTTTGCGGGCTTGGTTGGATTTTCTGCTTCTTCAGACATGATTGTTTTGGATCTTTACTGTATGTGTGTTAACAGATAGGCTCTGATACCACTTGTTAGGTCACACAACACTGTAGAAGGGGGTTGAATACAGTGTTGAATACAATCAAATCGATTTAGAACATAAGTAACTGAAAACAGATGTATTCGATATAATAAACTCTGTTACAATGGAACTGTCCTCTCTCAGTGATGAACAAATATCACGAGAGATGCTAGGTTACAATGTATGATCTTCTCGATGATCGTAACACATATAGTGTAAACCTATGTCTGTGTTTATATAGACACACAGTTACAAGATAACTTCTAATTAATATAGAATATAATTATGTCTCCTAAAATATATCAATCAGATATCTTACATAATTCTTCTAGTCCTCTAACTCTTTCCATGCATATCTTCTTCTATATTAGTCTCGATCTTCTTTCCTGTAAATCAGCTTCCTTCCTTAACTGTTAGTCCTCCAGTACTTAAGTTCTGATATCCATCTTCTGATATTATCTTCTAATAATCTAAGTCCTGATATCCTTAAGTCCTGACTTCCAATAAGTCCTGATTTCAATAAGAACTGATATTTCCTGTTTGTTAAAAGCTGAAAACTAAACTCATATTAGACATGACATCTCAAATATATCCGACAATATTTTAATTCATACCGAGTTTTATATTATTCTAATTTGATACTTTGGGCTAAATTAATAAGCAAACTAAATATAATTATTAAGATTTAGTTGATATGTCATGTGATTCGGTCTAAGATAAAATAATAATACTATCAGTTCTCCTAAAAAAATTATACAAATGAACTTGGATAAACAAAATAATATATTTTATTTATCCATGATAAAAAATACATTATACAATTAATTCAGACTAATACAAAACTAAAATAAAAATACAATTCGACCAAAAAAATAAAATAATATTCACTAATTATTCAGTCTAAAACAAAATTATCTTATTGATCCACACATAAAAAAAATAAAATTAAACTAAAGATAATTAGTTTGATTTAGTCGGTGTATTGGGCATTGGGCTAAAATAAATTAATATAAACCACTGATCCGAGATAACTCAAATTAATATTAGACTAAGTATAATTCGTATCCTATTGATGTGAACTAAAAATCAAATTTTAATTAAAACATAAATATTTTTTTAAAAAAATACACATAGAATTATCAATAAAACTATATCGTTCAATCAGTAATACTATCTTTTTCAAATATCTTTTATAGAATTACTGTTAATTGATTAAGTGATCAACATGCTAAAATAATATTTTTTAAGGTCCCAACATAATGAAGACATTATATTTTTACCCTCAATAAAATAATAATTTCGTTATAATAACATTTCCCTCCTTATCAATGCTATCACTTTAAATAAGTTTAAATGTTCTAAAAAGTTATGAACATATACGTCTACTAATATAATTATTATAAAATCATATCATTTAAAATTTTAAATGAACAAAATAAAAAAATGAATTCAAAATTTTTTTAAAAAAAATTATATAATATTAAAAAAATCTGTGCGATCCGTGCATCGCACGAGTTTTAAGCTAGTATTAATATAACTTTTAGGATAAAAAAATAAATATAGACTACAATTAACTTTATAATTAATTATACTATACATATTAATATAACTTTTAGGATAAAAAAATACAAATATTGACTATATAATTTCATAAAATTATATATGTGCTGTTTTGGACGTGACAAAATGTATAATATATGAGATTATAATTACCCCACATATGACAAATTATATTTGTATAAATAAAGAAATATATGAGACTGATAAATTGAGTAAATAAGAGGGGTACTAATATAGAGATAAAATCTTCGTTTATCTGACTAGAATTAAAAAATGATATATTCAATTCATCTAATATCGCACCACGTGAATCATTATACGAGAAACTTGTCCACACAAATATCGTTGCCCTCTAAATTCTTGGATAATACTCCATCCATCCAATTTTATATGATCTTCTTTCATTTTTTGGATGTTCCAAAAAGAATCAACGTTGCATTTACAGTATCCATATAAGATTATTACAATCACACATTCATCTCATAAACTTAATTTAACACCCAATATCTCATTTATGTGGTCCATATTAGAGTTAATCCTTAATTTCATAAAAAAATGTATACGTCAAACCAAGTCACATAAAATGGGACAGAGAGAGTATATACCTACATGAAAACTTGTTAGCGGCAATGATGTTTGTGCAGAAACGTCTGTCTTTTTCTCGTTGGATGATTCATTTGGCGGGAGATTAGGTGAATTGAACATATCATTTTCGAGTTTTTGATCAAATAAGCGATGATTTGATGGTTTAGGAAGATTTAGTTCTTGAAAGAGATTAAAGTTATATGTACCTCCATATCATGTAAGTGTTATAATATCATGCATGTATTTTTCAAGAAAGTTCAAGACTTCTCAAGTTTTAAGAGGACACCCAAATGCTAATAAATAAGTGCAAAAAGATGGGAAAAAAAAACATAAAAATAGTGATTATCTTGACATTAAACACTATAATATACTTCCATATCTATATCAAGTTCCATCATCTTTACTTAACTTATTAGTATCGTCATATGTGTTTATATGTTGTCATAAAATTCATAAAACTTTTAAAAACCCGTAGTCTACATCATATATTTGTTGGAACAAAGTAGGCTCTCCTATATAATCTATAAGTTAACTATATTTGTCAAATAAGGATGTCCAACATTGTGAACTGAATCTGAAAATTTGAGACTGTTTTTTTCCTTACTTGACTTGTATTCATTGGACAACACCCCAGATCATAAGAAAAAATGATGATCATAAATGACGAAAATGGCCATCTTGAATCGGGCATCTTAAGTTGTTAGGTCACACACACTGTAGAGGGGGTGAATACAGTGTAAAGTACAATCAAATCGAACTCTAATAACTCAAGTAACAGAAAACAAACTTTATTGAAACAATAAACTTTGTTACAGTATGGAACTGTTACCTCTCAGTGATGAACAAATATCACGAGAGCTGCTAGGGTTACAATGAATAATCTTCTCGAATATGATAACACTTATAGTGTAAACCCTATGTCTGTGTTTATATACTACACAATTACAAGATAATCGTTAATTGATATGGAATATAATTTTGCTTCCTAAAATATATCAATCAGATATCTTTTCTTCCAAATATTCTATTCTTCATAGAACTCCTTCTTCATGCATATTTCTTCTTATGTTTATCTCGATCTTCTTTCCCTTAATCAGTTGTTGTCCTTATCTGAACGTCCTTCAGCACTTAAGTTCTGATATCCATCTTCTGATGATTATCTCCTGATAATATAAATACTGATATCCTTAAGTCCTGACCTCCAGTAAGTACTGATTTATCCTGTTTAAGTAATATCTAAACATAAATCATATTAGCCATGACATTATCAAATATATCTAACAATCTCCCCCAACTTGTAAATTAGCATAATATACAAGTTTAATAGATATTTGATTATGTCAAAAATATTAAGTACAAATGCATGAGAATTAGACTAGATAACTACAACTTATTGTCCTTAAAGCTTTACCAATATTTAACTTCTGATAACAGCTTCAGTCTGTACAAATATCAGAATTTAATCAGTTGTAGATCTTGACTTGGCTTCATCTTCTGATCTCTCTGATGTCAGGAGTTGTTCTGAGATAGTTCTTCAACAAACATCTCTCAGCATATCTAAGTTCATCAATCATCCTCCTTTTAGCATCTTTAAGCTCTGCAGTATCTTCACCAATTTGAAAGATTGCAGCCCTGAGATCATTAATCTTGGCTTTTCTTATATCCTGATCCAGTCTGATCAAATATGCCTTATCAGACTCAAGATTGAATTCCACAGCCCTGTAACCCAGAAAGGTAGTTATAATCTTAGCAGTGTTGGGCTTCATTTCAACTATATCACCCTTGTGATCTCTGTACTTTGGAACATATGTGATGTCAGACTTAACAGAATAAAGCCTTTTCTGTCTCTGAATCTGATCCTTCAAATAGTTTGCAGCACTTCCTGTCAATCTGTCATCCACCTGAAGTAAGAATAGTACATGCTCCAATTCTTCAAAATACTTCAATGGAATGGCATTTTGCCTTATATGATAAACCCTACCATCTGTCATAAAGTACAACAAGATGTGTTCTTTCAAGTAGGTATGGTAGACCATTTGTACAGATTCCAGTTGATTCAATCTCTCAGGAGTTGCTCCAATACCTGGTTCACTCAAGGAAGTTGGATCATTGGTAGTGTTCTGTATTCTTCTTTCATCAGCACTTCCCAATCCAGTTTTATCTCTTGCTTCCTTTCCAGTAACTACTCTTGCTTCAAAACCACTTGCAGCAGTCTTCAAAGGTTGAGTCTGTTTTGCTTTAGTGAATCCTGGTAGGAGTTTCTTTGATCTATCTTCTGATTTCAAGTTAACTTGAGTTGTGTCAGAGGTTACTTGCTTCTTCAAAATATCAGAACTTACAATCTCTTGACTCTGAACAACTTGAGCCATGTCAGAGGTTGTTTTAAGAACTTTTCTTGAAGTCAGAGCAAGATCATCCTTTTCATCGGTGATTTCTTCATTCTCAGGAGACACATAAACCTTGATAGGTTCACCAACCTTTTCTTTACCCTTGGATCTTGGATCTATCTGCGGTTGTGATTTAGCCAATGTTGCTTCAGTATTTTTCCTTTCTTTTATCACAATGCCTTTGAGTTTTGGAAGTGTCTTTTCACCAGAAGCTTCAGATTTAGATGTGACTTTCTCTGATTTAAGTCTGGCTTTTTCTTCCATTAAACTCTCCAAGTCCATTCCTGGATTTTCCTGAAGAAATAACTGTCTTGACATTTCTTCATCAAGATCTAAAAGTTCATCAGAACATTTCCTTTTACCAATAGCAGAACTAATTCTTTTCCCAGTATCAGAACTTGTCATGTAACTTGTGATTTCAGCTTTTCTTGATGAGAAACCTCTACCTTGACTATGACCTCTACCCATTCCAGAGTTTCCTTGATCATCCCTTTCATCATCCTTCCCCTTCAGTGTCTTATCAATTTTGCATTTGGACTTAATTACTTTCTCCCCCTTTTTGGCATCAGCAGGTAATAGAAGAGAGACAAGCAATTCCACTGAGGCTTGGATTTCATTAAGTTGAGATTGCTGAGAAGCTTGATTTTTCAGAATATCATCAATCTGAGCTTATTGAGTATCTTGAGTCTTCTCAATATAAGCAATCCTGTCAAAGGTAGGTTGGAAGAACTTTTTCTTATCAATCTTTTGAATTTGTTCCTATTTGATGAATTCTTCCTGAATCTTGTGTAGCTCTGCATGAGTAGTTGAATGGAGACCTTGTAGATGTTTAGTACTCAATGCAGTGACTCTAAGCTGTGTTTTGAAATCATCAGAATTTAATATTTCATCAGCTTTTGTCAAGTGCTCAGCCAGATGCTTTGCAGATGGAACACAAGTAATTGAGTTCCATTCCTTAGTCCACTCTTGTCCTGCAGGAGTTTCACTCCAAGGCACTGGTGCTTCTCTTGTAACAAACTTCTTAACAAGTTCAGATTTAAGAACAGTTTGTTGAGGGGCATGTCCGGAAGGACCTGCTTTATCAGCATCTGCATTTGGAGTAGCATCACCAGTATCTCCAACATTTGCAGCATCAGAACTTACAGAATCAGTATCTTCTGATAAAACAACAGTATGAGTAGCAATGGAGGCTTCAATATCCTCTAATTGCTGATCTGGTTCCAAGTTCTGATCAACAACCATATCTTGATGCTCACCTATATTCTGATCATCAGCATCTAGATGCAAAGAAGGTGTAGTAGATAATTCAGGAGTTTGAGCAGCATCAGTAACAGGTGTTGTTGATGGATTAGTTACTGTTGGAGCTTCTAAGCAAATTACTTCAGGCACAACCAAGGTCTGCATATCTATATCAGCACTTGTGCCTGTATTAACAGGAGATACAGTCTTAGGAGACACAGATGGTGTGTTGGCATTTTCAGTAACAGCGTCCTGAGTTGGAGTTGATGGAGAAACAGTGGCTTTAGCAGATTCTGGTTCTTGTGAGATCAGAGATTCCTGATCTCCTTCTTTAGCTGCTGCTTCCTCATCATCTGAAATTGGCCTTTTTGCCCTCTGTTTCTTGTATCTCTTTGAAGATATGGATTCCTTGGGAGTTTCAGCAACAGTCATTCTTCTAAGCCTTTTGAGAAGCTTAGATCCCCCAATTCCAGAATCCTTCTGAGAAGTCACTTTCTCAGCTTCTTTGACAACAGGTTCTGATGTAAAAATATGTTCCTCTCTGGCTGACTCATCTCTCAAAGCAATCCTCCTTCTCTTTTGAGGTGTTTGAGGAACAATCTTTGTCCTCTTAGGCTTGGAAGATGAAGGCTTCACAGTAGGTTCTGAGGATGAAGATTGAACTTTCTGTGAAGTTGTGAGATATGATTTGAGATATTGCCTGAGGGTTGGTTGAGTAGTTTGGGTTGTATGTTCTGATGGTTGTTGTGGTGTTTGGGAGGTGGTTGTTGGTTGAACATCAGGATAAACAGATCTATAGGATTCAGGATCAGCATTTACTAAGATCTGTTTTACAGACTGAGGAATCTGTAAAGGTCTAACCACTTGTTTCTTAGTGTCAGGATTTACCAGGTCATTAAAGTAACGTTTTGCAACTTTGAAAGCTGGAGTTAAGGTACTGGCTAGTCGAGGTTCATCAGTACAAAAAGTATATATAAGTTGACAGAATCTAGCAAAGTAGACAACATTCCTATCCTCTGTCATCCTATCCCCAATAAAACCTATTACAGCAGTTGCAAAATCAAAATGAGTTTGGTTAATGATGGCATACCCGATGTGCTGACTCATTATAGGGATGGCATCAAAATTTGAACACTTGTTCCCAAAAGCTTTAGTGATGCAGTCAAAAAAGAAGCTCCATTCCCTCCTGATATGAGCCCGTTTCAACTGCCCAAGCTTGGCCAAACTCTGCTCATACCCCAAACTGACCATTAACTCCTGAAAAGCTGATTCCTCTGGAGTTGAAAAAGTACATCCTTCTGGTAGATGTAGAGCCTTGCGTATTGTACCAGGAGTGACTGCATATGGAGAATCACCCACTTCGAAAACAATACTAGGAGTACCATTTTGACCACCATTATCAAAGTTTCCAGTCCTCCAAAATGTCAGAACTTGTTGGCTTGAGAAGACTGAAGGTTGGGTCAATGCATACCCGATTTCACTTTGTGCAAGAAGATCTTGCACAAAATGCAATTCAGACGGAGCTTCAGCATTACCAAGAATTGCAGCATAGTTGTTTAGAACAAATTTAGCTCCATCAATGATTAAATCCTTAGGTGCCATGAAAATAATCAAGATATATAAGTGCCTGTTAGGTGTTTGATAGAATGTCTATATGAAAAACCAACGTTAGAAGAAGAAAGAGAGTAAAAGCAAAGAGAGAGAAAAAGTATAAAAGATTAGAAAATCCTCTCTCTGTCTTACTTATACTTTTGAAAAAATGTAACCGTTGGACTCCTATTAGACATGCAGTAATAACGAATAGTTAATGGGCATGGGAAAACAGTAATCATTACTTACCCACTTGCAGTTTTTCAAGGAAAAACCGTTCCACTTACCCAGTTATTCCATTAATCAAGGTAAATCAGTTTTACTTCAGAATTGAAACTGTTCCCACTTATTCAAACCAATATTCTGAAAAAAAATTGAGTGAAAATGACCAAAATAAATCAGATGAGCAAGTACTGATAAAGTAAAATCAGAACTTAATTTAAAACAAAATTTATATGGTCAACAGAATATGAATATTTATCAGGATTTATCAATGCATTACAAAATATCTCAGAGACAAGATCTTGAAAAAAAACAAATTTCATTAATATATCAAGACAATACATTCATGAAATTTAAATTACATCAGAACTTTTACAAGATTGCCCTAAGCTGCTAAACCTAACGTCAACAGCCTTTGTCCTAGCTCAAGAAGCAGGGCAAGGCTGATGATGAAGAAAAACAGGAAGAAGAAAATAAATCATTTCTTCTTCCTACTCTCGACAAATAGAATAGCGAGTCGTATGATTCGCTCTTGCTGGCGGAGAGCTTCCAGCCTTTCCTCCTCCAATCGCTCCAGATGGCGATGGTAGTCCATATAGAAGAACAGGAGGTGGGTAAGTACCTCCTGGGGAACGGAGTCCCATATCTCATCAGGAATGGCAGTAACGTGCCATTCCTGCTGCCATTCGGCACAGCTCAGCTCCATGTTAAATGTTTCATAGTTCAAAAATATATTGTAATTGACCATGTTGTTTTTGATAGAAAGAGTATGAAGGTGAGTTTATGATAAAAGATTTGATGGGAAGGCTGATGTGAAGTGGTTGTTTATATAGGCAAGAGAATGCCAGGAGACGCAAAGAAATTTAATGCTGACAGGTAGAATTAATTCTACCTCGTCTCCCCAGAATTGGAAAAAGAAAAACAGTCATTAGAAATGTAAAACATGGTTTAATGCGCACAAGTAGCAAGTAAAAATTGACTGTGCATGTATGAGTACCACTATCCCTAAATATAGTGACTGTTAATCTTCCACTTCAACATATTCTGGTTTAAACTGAGACTGCTTTTAAATTTTATCCACAAATAAGTCAAGTAAAGAATCAGAATTTAATATCAGAACTTAGACTTATATCAGAACTTAACAGTCATCAGAACATAATTTCTTAACTCGAAAAATGAATGCCTATATTAGTAAGTCCTCACACAAATTCTGATTTAGATTCTCCAGAACTTAATCATCAGAACATGCAATCAGAACTTGTCCTCAGAATTTGTGCAATGTGACACAATAACTGTTCATCTAAAACAACATAGATCACCACAGTAATTTTCATCATTCATATGGAGTGTTTAGTGTGTGCATTAAGCCAAATATCAGACAAAGAGTAAAGTCTGATTCACTTCAGTACATCTTAGAAATAAGGCATAACTAAAACTTTACTAAAAACCTGTCATTATTCTGAAACCTACAGTTGAATGAGTTAATGCTGGAGTCCACCTCAACTATTTTGTGCTAATTTTGTGCATCTTTTTAAATTCCATTTTACAGTGGCTTCTCAGTGTAAGTGAGTCACGACTGCTTATCAGAATTTATGCTATTATCAGAGTATTTCTCCAGTAATCATAGAGTGTGAAAAGTCACCAAGAAAATATTTTGCTTTTCTGATGCATATTTACTTAATACCAGCAATGCACTTGGGTCTTCCCTTCCACATTTTTTACTCTAGATCTCAAAGGAGTACCTGATTTTTAATCCTTGTTTCTTTTTCTATTTCTTTTGATAAGTGAGGTTTATCAGCACTTAGTACATTCAACAGATTTACTAGCATCAGAACTTAACAGATGAGTAGCATTATTCTAGTTTGTGACTTAATAATAAGATAGACAAAGTAAATTCAACTAAGCTCAATATCAGAATTTGCTTCTGTCAATAGATTTCCACAGAAATAATTACTTCTAACATGGTATCATTAGTATATTGAAGATTACTAGGTCAGCATCTAGCACAAGTATCCTCATAGGATTGAGTAATTATATTAACAGACATATCACAATTAGAGTTTAGAAACTTACATCAGACAACAGTTAGTACTTTAGCAAATTTTCAATTAAGCACAGAATACACAAAGAGAGTAATTTCTATAAATACTGATCATAAAGTCTGATGCATCATAACAAAACTAAGCAGATTTAGAGAAAGAACCTGAAACCATTCCAAGTTCATTTACCAATCTGGTAAAGGTAGCTTCACACAGTGGTATTGTGAAGATATCTGCTAGTTGTTGATCTGTTGAAACAAAGTGCAATTCCACTGTACCTTCATCCACATGTTCCCTGATGAAGTGGTACCTGATGCTGATGTGCTTTGTCATTGAGTGTTGAACTGGATTACCTATCATAGCAATAGCACTTTGATTATGACAGTAAATAGGGATTTTGAAATATGTTAACCCATAATCCAGTAACTGATTCTTCATCCAAAGAATCTGTGCACAACAGCTTCCTGCAGCAATATACTCTGCTTCTGCAGTTGATGTAGAAATTTACTTTTGTTTCTTGCTAAACCAAGAAACCAATCTGCCTCTAAGAAATTGGCAGCTTTTACTTGTGCTTTTCCTGTCAATTTTTCAACCTGCAAAATCTGCATCTGAGTAACCTATTAATTTAAAATCTGATTCTCTGGCATACCACAATCCCAGATCAGCTGTTCCCTTAAGATACTTGAATATTCCTTTTACAGCTGTTAAGTGAGGTTCTCTTGGATCTACTTGAAATCTTGCACAAAGACAGGTAGCATACATGATATCAGGTCTACTAGCAGTTAGATAGAGTAGAGAGCCAATCATACCTCTGTAATCAGTAATGTCTACTGATTTACCAGTATCCTTGTCCAGTTTTGTTGCAGTGGCCATGTGAGTGGATGCACTTGAACAATCTTGCATTCCAAATTTCTTCAGCAAGTTTCTGGTGTACTTAGTTTGACAAATAAAAGTGCCTTCTTCATTCTGCTTGACTTGAAGGACCAGAAAATAGCTAAGTTCCCCCATCATACTCATCTGATACCTTGACTGCATCAGTTTGGCAAACTTTTTGTAAAGTCTGTCATTTGTAGATCCAAAAATGATATCATCAACATAAATCTGGACCAGAAGTAATTCCTTTCCATGGTTGTGGTATAACAATGTTTTGTCTATTGTTCCTCTGTTAAATCCATTTTCCAGAAGAAACTGAGCTAAAGTCTGTAAGTCATATGTCATAGCCTATTTGCATATACGAGGATTCAACTCAACTCAAATAAGAATGTAATAAGTAAATAGTGGATCTACCGTCAGAGAGATCTCGCAAAGTAATATCTGTCAAAGAATTCAGAGACAAGGTTCATCTACAGACTTGAGGAGTTAATTCACTGGAAGAAGTTCAAGAAGTTGATCATGCCTCAGTGATATAAATCAAGATCGTGGATTTAATCAAGTGACAGAGATCTCGTCAGGGTATCAATTAATTACAAGGATTTAATCTGAAGAAAATCAAAGTGTCAGAGTCAAGACATGAAGAAACGTCACGGAAGTTAGTCACTCATGAACCAGACAGTACATCGAGTGTCAACGTTGAAGTGGTGGAATTGATTCATAATTTTCAGTGATTTTCAGAAGATTTGCAGAAGAATGGTTGCTGCTCAAGACTAGAATTAATTCTCTATTAATTAATTAATTCATCTAATTTAATTAAGAAAATAAATTATATCTGCAAAGAATAATTTATTTATTAATTGAATTAATTGATTAATTAATTCTGAATTAATTTTAGGAATTTTCAGAAGTTTAATTGGATTAAATTCAAGCATTAAATCAGCAAGACAATTGAAAATGAACTAGCATGACAATCAGGATTGTCATACCGATTGTCATGCTAGGCCATATTCAATTGTCACACCGAAAGTTACTCTAGGAGGATGATTGTCTTGCTAGTTCATTCTGATTGTCATGCTAGTTCATTCAGATTGTCTTGCTAGTTCATTCAATTGTCTCACCGAAAGTCTTGCCAGCTATAGGATTGTCATGCCAAGTCAATTCTATTCGTTTGTTGATTTAAATAGAAGCAGAGAAGCAGCATATCTTTTTATCATCCACACAAGTCAAGAACAAAAGAGCAGCCGCCTTGAAATATAAAATCATCTTCTCTGCAGAAATTCAAGATCAATTTCTAGTTTGTTAATGTTAAATCCAAACCACTAGAATTATTTATCTTGTTCTTGTGTAACAATCTAGCGGATCAAAATCCCTAGAACTTAATCTCAAATCGCATTTAGCATTTGATTCTAATTATTGCAAAAATAGAAAAAGTTCATGTCGAATTTATTCTAGATTTGTAATAATTGATTTGAGATTAATTCCTTGTAATCGATACAGTTGTTGCAACACCTTTCAAGTTTAATAATATTTTTATTTAACTTGAATTTTGTTTCACATTTTTTTATTCCGCATTTAATTCGATTATTCGGTACTGTTTGTATTCAACCCCCCCTTCTACAAACAAATTGGGACCTAACAATTGGTATCAGAGCCTTCTGATTAACGAACAAATCAAGATCCTAGACTTTTGTGATTTTTCAACTCCTTGAATTTTTATTTATTCAAAAATTCATAATGACTTCACATAAAGTTGGAACCGTTAAAATTCCACAATTTGATAAAGAGAATTATATCATGTGGAAGAAGAAGATGCTATTATTTTTACAAGTTGCAAATCCCAAATATTCAAACTTGTTAAAGAAGGGTATAAAAACTCCGATGGTTATTGAATCGGAGGTAATAATAGATGGTGTGGTGACTACTGAAGCTAGAACCTATCCAAAAGAGCCTGAAGATTTTACTCCTGCTGAGAAGGAAGAAGCCTCCTTGGATGCCAGCCTTCAATTAATATTAATTGATTCCCTTGATCCCTTGATGAACAGACATGTGATGAACTGTAAAAATTCCAAACACATGTGGGAAACTATTGAGGTGATTAATGAAGGCACGGAGGAAGTTAGGGAGAACAAGTTGGAAATCCTAACCTCTGAATATGAACATTTCAAATCAAATCCAGGAGAAGGAATTACTGAAGTGTTTGAGAGGTACAATGCGTTGATCAACAACCTGAACATCAATGGAAAGTATTATTCAATCAGGGAGGTCAGCAAAAAGTTCCTTTTAACACTGCCAGCTCATCTTGAACATAGAATCACTGCCATTAGAGAAGCTAGAGATCTGAGTGAGATTTCTTTGGACAGGCTCTATGGAGTGTTAAAAACTTATGAGTTGGAGCAGATTCAACAGAAGGAAGTCTACGGGAAGGATAGAATGGTCAGCACATCTAATGCACTTGTAGCTGAAGGTCAACAACAACAACAATCTCAACAGTTAGAAAGAATGGTACAGTTTTCCAAGGGTGAGGAAAATGAGTTAGTAGCAGAATATGATCCTCCTACTACAAATCAATCAAGTGATGATTTTTATTCCTTGGAAGAGCTGGAGCAATTGGAAGACGAGTCAATGGCCCAAATTGTCAAGAGATTCTCCCATGTCAGATTCAAGAGGAATCCCAAGCTTAAGTACAAGTCCAACTACAACAAATTCCAGAAAGGTGGATCTTCATCCTCTAACACCAGCAGTGGTGGATACAAAACAGGGATGGTTGATCGAAGCACCATTAGATGCTATAACTGCAATAAGTTGGGACACTTTGCCACAGAATGTAGGAAGCCAAAGCAAGTAAGAAAGAACTCTGAAAGGGCTTATCTGGCAAAGGGAAGAAGCTGGGATGATACTGACAGTGAAGATGAAGATGAAGGAAATCTTGCTCTTATGGCTATTGATGGAAAAGCTTCATCATCAAGAATAGAGGTAAAACTTTCTGATGCTGAAATGGTTTATCATCTAAGAGGTAACTTAGATTGTGCACGTCGTGATAATGAACTGTTAAGTTTACAGATCACAGACCTTGAGAAAGAGGTCAATGAATTAAGACTTGTGCACATTAATCAAGACAAATTAAAAGAACAGGTATCTTTTCTAGAGAATAGAGTTGACTGTTATAGAAAACTCGAAACTATTCTCAAAGACAAGATCACCGGTCTTGAGACTAAGGTTAGAGCCTACTTCAATTCTTGTTCGAAGGCTAAAGAGTTCTACAGTAAGCAAGCTGTTAATCAAACATCTGGAATAGGATATGATTACAATGCTGCTATTGGAGAATTAGGCATAAACTCCCCTCCTCATGTTTGTGCTAAAGGGAGGGAAGTACCACATGTGCTTAAGGGTGTTGATGAACCCCTCTATAAAGCATCAATTGCTGAACCATTTGATGCGACCTCTTCTGTTATTCAAGAAGAAATACGTGCTTAAGATCATGCTAATGAGAAGATTGTTTCCAAGTCAAGTGAGTCGAAAGTTCCAGTCAAAGTTGTGAAAATAACTGAGACTAACTCAGACACACATGAGTTGGATAACAATAATGCCATGTCTACCATGCATAAATTGCCTGCTGTTAATCACTCTCATAAAGCATGTGGTGTTGCTAATTGTATGTCTTGTGCTTTTAATATGATGTATGCTTATTTTAATGGTAAGCATGTGTCTAATGATAAGACTACTCCTCGTCAGCATGTGAATAACAAGAAGCATGATAGGTCTAAGACTGCTAGTCCTTCTAAGGCTAGAAAGGAGACATTTGTGCCTAAGCTTAAACAGAAATTTGTTAAGGCTGTTTACAAGGTCAAATGTTCAGTCATTGAGGATGTTGAGACCATTAAAATTAAAAATGTTGTTTTGCCTGACAAAGGACAGTTCTACAAGTATGCCGGGCCCAACCAAGTTTGGGTTCCGAAGAAGGTCTAATCCATTTGTAGTGCAGGGCATTAAACAAGTATAACCGGTAGTGTGGATTCTTGACAGTGAATCATCAAGACATATGACCGGAGATAGAGCCCTGCTATCAAATGTGGTTGAGAAAGCTGGCCCCCTGGTTACCTTTGGAGATAACAGCAAAGGTTTATCCGAGGGATATGGCTGTTTACAAGCTGAGAATGTTATCATTGTAATTTTGTATATTATGTTAGGTTATTATCAGGAAGCAGTATCTAACATATA
The DNA here is from genome assembly GCF_009905375.1 of Apium graveolens. Classification (NCBI taxonomy): domain Eukaryota; kingdom Viridiplantae; phylum Streptophyta; class Magnoliopsida; order Apiales; family Apiaceae; genus Apium; species Apium graveolens. Next base: position 37,966 of record NW_027418705.1, read on the forward strand.
GCACCAGTGACGAGACTTGAGAATATTATGACATATCAGGCACCTGCTGCACATTACACTTGGAATTGTACTCTAGTAAGATGTGTACAAGTGTACTCCTGATTGGTGAGTTAAAAGAGGAAGTCAGTGCACCACAGTTCATGGACTTTGCAGCTGCAGATCTATTGGACTATGCAATCTCTTCTTCACAATCTCACTTCAGGTTGGTATGAACCAGTATACTGCTCAAGCAATCGTCAAGGACATGGTATGGCACTCTAACAGAAGTTGTAATCTTATATGAACTAGTAGAGTCGTCATATTTATAACTATTTTATCACTAAGCACAATCATATTGTTTTATATGTGCAGTGGTATATTGATTATGCAACATAACAATTAGTATCTAAAGTACTTGACAAGTATCGGTCAATGATATCTTGTTAACATTATGTTGCAGATATTTGTAAGCTTTTGACATGAATGAGAATTACTTAGACTTTACCCTAAGTGATCAATATTTTATCAAAAACTCATTCATATTGAAAAACAAAATTAAACTTCTTTCTACATTAGTGATTTCTTATTTCATGTAAAATCTTTTGAAATCACTATTGTAAATCATTTTCTCTCTATTACCATATGTTCTATGATACAGGTTCAGTCTCCAATGACTTTCTTTCATTGACAGTCATGAGGTTGAAAACCCACAACGTCTATCCCAGACTGTAAAGACAAACACAAAAAAAAACAGAACCAACCAACACTCTCTTACCACTAAATGTAGTATGAATGAGCGTGAGGGAGATAGTGCCTAGTGCACCACATAAGGAAGGTTCTGTAGTCAACCCAGTAGCTCTGTCTCATACATAGATGAGTAGTATTTAAACCGAGACAACTGCTAGCCCCCATACATCTTCTCAAAAAGATGTAATGGCTGAAAAGGCACTAAATCAGTTACTAGATTCATTCTCTCAACAGGGTGCGTCTATTGAATTTTGCCTGTCGGCCAAGGTATCCGATGTAGTGTCACCACTTCAAACATAAACAATTCTTGATGCACAAGGAGTAGTTACACACACAAAGGATGAGTTGACGGAAACAAGAGTTTCGACCATTTTAAGGTCAGATTCAATTGTTCAAGGTTCGTTAGTGGACCAATTGCCTTTACAGGTGTTAGGAGAGGATACTGATCCAAAAGCCATATGTCAGTGGTCAGTATCTACCTCCCCAGGCTTAAATCCCCTGGATGCATCTGCGGATAGTGGATCTGACATAGGTGCAGATCGGCAACTTGTTGACAATGATTCAGATATTACCTGATGAGTCACAAGGAAGTGTCTTCACAGACATTAGAAGGGAACCTTGATCTTTATGCTAAAATCTTTGGATCATTGTTTACCTTCCCAGAATTCAAATCTGGAACCCTAAAAGGGAAACTAGCAACTTGTAGATTATGACTCAGATTCATCTGACGAGTTTAACAAGGATGGGGATTTGTGAACTCCCATTGCACCACCTGTGACCTACTTAAGGATGGCTAAGGTGATTTTCCTTGCAGGTATAGCTGGATTATGGAGCTATGAGAGGAGTGATACACTTGTGAGAATGAGTGTAAACATGAGTGGAGAGAAGAGTGAAACACATGTGAGGTACACTAAAACACAATCACACACTCACAGTGAGGAAGAAAGAGAAACACTTGTTATTTCTTTTCCAACCAAGTGAAACATGAGAACTCCTTCAGACGACGGCATACATTCCTTCTTTAAGGGGGAGATAAAAGCTTAAGTAATAGGTTGGAGGATTCCTCAACTAAGGGGGAGAAATAGCAGGGAGGAAGAAAAAGATCCTAAATGTACACTACACCACACCATTGTTGTTTCTAACTACGGATCCTATTGTACGGGAGAGGTGGTAAACACAAGGTGATTTTCTGATAAGGGAAGAAGCTGTTAGGGGAGTACCATTGGTTTTTATCTGCGGATCCTATTGTACGGAAGAGGTGGTAAACACAAGGTGATTTTCTGATAAGGGAAGAAGCTGTTAAGGGAGTACCATTGGTTTTTATCTGCGGATCCTATTGTACGGGAGAGGTGGTAAAACGAAGGTGATCTTATTTAATCAGTTGATTCTCATAGGGGGAGAAGCAAGAGATATGGGCTTCTCAACAGGAAATATGGTTGTACAAATGAAGATGGAACTACTTGAAGATATGTTCAGTCTAGAGGAACATCTACTTGGAATCTGGAAAATGTTAAATCTAGTCCAGAACTTTTCTACTATTTACTTTGCATGTATGTTTATATCTTTTTCTTATTTGTTAGTTGAGTTATCCTCTAGGTATTTGTGTGTTATTGTCTAACAAACAAATAGGGGGAGATTGTAAGTCATATGTCATAGCCTATTTGCATATACGAGGATTCAACTCAACTCAAATAAGAATGTAATAAGTAAATAGTGGATCTACCGTCAGAGAGATCTCGCAAAGTAATATCTGTCAAAGGATTCAGAGACAAGGTTCATCTACAGACTTGAGGAGTTAATTCACTGGAAGAAGTTCAAGAAGTTGATCATGCCTCAGTGATATAAATCAAGATCGTGGATTTAATCAAGTGACAGAGATCTCGTCAGGGTATCAATTAATTACAAGGATTTAATCTGAAGAAAATCAAAGTGTCAGAGTCAAGACATGAAGAAACGTCACGGAAGTTAGTCACTCATGAACCAGACAATACATCGAGTGTCAACGTTGAAGTGGTGGAATTGATTCATAATTTTCAGTGATTTTCAGAAGATTTGCAGAAGAATGGTTGCTGCTCAAGACTAGAATTAATTCTCTATTAATTAATTAATTCATCTAATTTAATTAAGAATATAAATTATATCTGCAAAGAATAATTTATTTATTAATTGAATTAATTGATTAATTAATTCTGAATTAATTTTAGGAATTTTCAGAAGTTTAATTGGATTAAATTCAAGCATTAAATCAGCAAGACAATTGAAAATGAACTAGCATGACAATCAGGATTGTCATACCGATTGTCATGCTAGGCCATATTCAATTGTCACATCGAAAGTTACTCTAGGAGGATGATTGTCTTGCTAGTTCATTCTGATTGTCATGCTAGTTCATTCAGATTGTCTTGCTAGTTCATTCAATTGTCTCACCGAAAGTCTTGCCAGCTATAGGATTGTCATGCCAAGTCAATTCTATTCGTTTGTTGATTTAAATAGAAGCAGAGAAGCAGCATATCTTTTTATCATCCACACAAGTCAAGAACAAAAGAGCAGCCGCCTTGAAATATAAAATCATCTTCTCTGCAGAAATTCAAGATCAATTTCTAGTTTGTTAATGTTAAATCCAAACCACTAGAATTATTTATCTTGTTCTTGTGTAACAATCTAGCGGATCAAAATCCCTAGAACTTAATCTCAAATCGCATTTAGCATTTGATTCTAATTATTGCAAAAATAGAAAAAGTTCATGTCGAATTTATTCTAGATTTGTAATAATTGATTTGAGATTAATTCCTTGTAATCGATACAGTTGTTGCAACACCTTTCAAGTTTAATAATATTTTTATTTAACTTGAATTTTGTTTCACATTTTTTTATTCCGCATTTAATTCGATTATTCGGTACTGTTTGTATTCAACCCCCCCTTCTACAAACAAATTGGGACCTAACAAAGTCTCATACCATGCTCTAGGAGCTTGCTTAAGTCTATAAAGTGCTTTATCTAGTCTGTAGACATAATATGAATATTTGGAATCTACAAAGCCTGGAGGTTGTTCGACATATACTTCCTCCTCCAATTCTCCATTGAGAAAAGCACTTTTCACATCCATTTGAAAGATAGTAAACTTTTTGTGAGCAGCATAAGCCAAAAATATCCTTATGGCTTCTAACCTAGCAACTGGTGCAAATATTTCATCATAATCAATTCCCTCCTGTTGAGAATATCCTTTAGCAACCAGCCTTGCCTTATTCCTTGTAATTATGCCATCACTGTCAGTTTTGTTTCTGAATACCCACTTTGTACCAACAACAGATCTATTCTTTGGTCTTGGCACTAGGGTCCAGACTTTGTTTCTTTCATATTCATTTAGCTCTTCCTGCATTGCTTGCACCCAATCAGCATCTTGAAGAGCTTCTTCCACTTTCTTTGGCTCAGTCTGAGAGAGAAAAGAATTGTAAAGACATTCGTTTGAAGTACCTGTTCTAGTTCTGACACCTGCATCAGAATTTCCAATTATCAAATCAGGTGTATGTGATTTAGTCCACTTCCTTGCAGATGGAAGGTTTTCTCTAGAACTGGATGCTCCCCCATGATCCATACTGTCTTCATTTTCATTTTCTGATGCTCCCCCTAAAACTATGCTCTCTAAGTTGGATTCTTCAGAATTTAGATTTTCACAACTATCAGAACTTGGCTTATCAGAACTTGACGGATCAGAACTTGAAGGGCCAGATGTATGTTCTGATGCTTCTTGAGATGTGTTAAGATCTTGAGTATGCTCCCCATGCATAGGTGCATCTTCCTTTGGCGTAGTCACCACGGTTTCAATAACATCAGAGTTTAATCCATCAGAGTTTACAGTATCAGGACTTAGACTGTCAGGATTTTCAATATCAGAATTTGAGTTTTCATTTTCAAATCTCAGCTGATCATGATCAATAAAATCTTCAAGTCCAGTAATCTTCTTGTCATCAAAAGAGACATTGATAGATTCCATGACCACTCTTGTTCTCAAATTATAGACTCTGAAGGCTTTTGTGGAAAGTGGATATCCAACAAATATTCCTTCATCAGCTTTTAGATCAAATTTGGATAGCTGTTCAGGATGAGTCTTGAGAACAAAACACTTGCATCCAAATACATGAAAATACTTCAGATTTGGCTTCTTTTTCTTCACCATCTCATATGGTGTCTTTCCTTGCTTGTTAATGAGTGTTGCATTTTGAGTAAAACAAGCAGTCAGCACAGTTTCAGCCCAGAAATAGGTTGGAAGCTTAGCTTCTTCAAGCATTGTACGTGCAGCTTCAATGAGAGTTCTATTTTTTTCTTTCAACAACTCCATTTTACTGTGGAGTTCCAGGAGCATAGAATTCTTGCTTAATTCTATGGTTTTTGCAGAACTCTTCCATTATCAAATTCTTGAACTCAGTGTCATTATCACTCCTTATGGTTTTCACAGAGTCTTTGACCAATTTATCCAGTTGTTTGACATGATCAATCAAGATAGATGCAGTTTCACTTTTGTGTGCAAGAAATACACCCATGTATATCTAGTGAACTCATCTGCTATGACCAAGGCATATTTCTTCTTTGCAATAGACATGACATTCACTAGACCAAATAGATCAACATGTAGTAGATGATAAGGCTCAAGAATTGATGATTCAGTCTTGCTCTTGAATGAAGATTTTCTTTGTTTGGCCTTCTGACAAGAATCACAAAGGCCATCAGGAGCAAATACTGACTTTGACAGTCCTCTCACAAGATCTTTCTTGACTAGTTCATTTATATTGTTGAAATTTAAATGAGAGAGTTTCTTGTGCCAATTCCAGCTTTCTTCAATTGATGCTCTACTCATCAGACAGATTGCAGAACCATCAGTACTTGTTGAAAGCTTAGCTTCATAAATGTTACCATGCCTGTATCCTTCCAGAACAACTTTTCCTTTAGATTTACTCATAACTTCACAGTGTTCTTCAAAGAAATCAACATGATAACCTCTGTCACAGATTTGACTTATACTCGGCAGATTGTGTTTAAGTCCTGAGACTAGAGCTACTTCTTTAATGATGACATTCCCAAGATTGATATTGCCATATCCCAATATTTTTCCAATATTGCCATCTCCATAAGAAACACTTGGGCCAGCTTTCTCCACAAAGTCTGATAGCAGGGCTTTATTTTCAGTCATATATCCTGAACATCCACTGTCCAGAACTAGGATATTTTTCCTGTTGCCCTGCAATCACAAATACCACTAATGATTAGTTTTAAGGACCCAGACTTGCTTGGATCCTTTGGCCTTATCAAGTTTGTTAACATTTGCAGTGGATTTAGCATCAGAATTTATGTTAACATTTTTCTTATCAGAATTTACACTATCAGACTTTGTATCAGAATTTACACTAGAAGGAACAAGGGAAACTTTCTTTAAAGAAGGTTTGATTTGATAATAATCATAGTACAAACTATGATATTCCTTACAAGTATAAATGGAATGCCATAAACTACCACAATGAAAATAAGGATTTTGTGGCTTATATCTAACAGACTGACTCTTAACTCCTGACTTTGAAGGTAAGGAGTTTATGTTCTTATTCTTCCTGCAAAAAGAAGCCAGATGGTTAGAACTTCCATAGTTATGACACGTTTTCCTAGGAGCTTCAGGAACAGGCTTATAATCATTGCTTTTATTCACACCTTCCTTTCCATTCCTATTTTCCCTAGGTGATTTTACCTTGTTTGCATTGTTAACATCTTTCAGCTTATGCTTAAGCTGCTTCTTAGTCATTAAGCCTATGTTTACTTCAGCTGTCTTTTCCTGTTTTAGTTTGTCAGAAGTTAATCCCTCTTTAACTTCTGATTTCTCATTATCAGACTTTACAATTACAAACTTAACAGGTTTTAACTTTGGCATTTGCTTAATAACAGGCTTAATTTCTACAGTTCCTTTATCACTCTTATCCTCTCCATAACCTAAGCTCTCTTTCCAATTTTCACTACTTAGCAAATTTTGAGTTGTTCTGCCAGAGTTAGTCCAAGTCCTGATAATCTCTCTTTCTTTTTCTAGCTCAATTTTTAGAGATTCATTCATTTTTAGCACTTCATCCCTAACATAAAAAGCATCATCTCTATCCTTCTGAGTTTGATGGAACATAACTAACTCTTTTTCTAAGAAATCATTTCTTTTCTTAAAAGCAAGATTTTCAGAAGTTAATCTTTCACATGTTAAAGTTTGATCTCTATAACTAACAAACATGGTTTTAAGATATCTTCTCAACTCATTAATATCATCAGTATGAAAAGCATAAGTAGTCTGAGGTACCTTTGTTTCAGCAGCTTCAGAACTGCTCTCAGCACTTTCTTTTATCAGCATTTGCCATCAAGCATAGTTCTCCTCACTTTCAGATTCTGAGGTGTCTGTCCAGCTTTTCTTCTTTATGACAAGAGCCTTTCCTTTGTCACCCTTTACTTTCTTACAATCAGGAGATATGTGGCCTTTCTCACCACAGTTATAGCATTTGACATTGGTATAATCTCCTCTATCAGACTTTCCTCCTCTGCCCTCAGATCTTCTGAAATTCTTCTTATCAGAACTTGTGCCTTTCCTGGAAAACTTCTTTCCCTTCTTGAACTTTCTGTATGCAATCTTTGTGATCCCTTTCACCATAAGAGCACACAGCTTCATCATCTCCTCATCAGCATCAGTCTCAGGCAAGCTTTCAGAATCCGAGTCATCATCACTTTCAGAACTTGATGACTCAGTATCAGACTTTGTGAAAAGAGCTTTACCCTTGTCTTTCCTTGAGGTACCTGCCTTGGGGGATTCTTCTTTAGCTTTAAGAGCAACTGTCCTTGACTTTCCTCCTTTCCTCTTGCTTCTTTGTTCCATCTCAAGTTCATGAGTCTTGAGCATTGCATAAATTTCATCAAGAGTTGTTTCATCAAGACTGTAGTTGTCTCTTATTGTTGTTGCCTTCAAATCCCAATATTCAGGAAGAGCTAACAGGAATTTAAGGTTTGAATCTTCAAGATCATACTCCTTATTAACCAGTGACAGATCATTCAAGAGTTTGACAAATCTATCATATAAATCAGTCAATGACTCATTAGCCTTTGATTCAAAGTGTTCATACTCTTGAGTGAGTATTATCTTCCTGTTCTTCTTAATTGTATCAGTTCCCTGACACCTTGTTTCCAGAGCATCCCATATTTCCTTTGCAGTCTTACAGTTAATTACCTTGTTTGACATTACATTATCAATGGCACTATGCAGTAAGTGTCGTACCTTAGCATCCTTAGCAATTGATGCGATATCTTCAGCAGTATAATCACTCTTCTCCTTTGGTACAGTCTTTGCTGCTTCACCTGCAACTGCAACAACGAGTTTGGTTGGTTTGTGAGGTCCTTCCTTGATTCTATCAAGATATTCTGGATCTGTAGCTTCCAGAAACATGGTCATCCTCACCTTCCATATGGCATATTCAGATGGTCTCAGTATGGGAACTCTGATGGTCTCATACCAACTTTGAATTTGTGTCTTTGGAGGTTCTTCAGTTTTGGTAGGCTTAGTTGGAGTTTCTGTGTCAGACATGATTGTGTTTGGATCTTTAAACTGTATGTGCATTAACAGAGGGCTCTGATACCACTTGTTAGGTCACACACACACTGTAGAGGGGGTGAATACAGTGTAAAGTACAATCAAATCGAACTCTAATAACTCAAGTAACAGAAAACAAACTTTATTGAAACAATAAACTCTGTTACAGTATGGAACTGTTATCTCTCAGTGATGAACAAATATCACGAGAGCTGCTAGGGTTACAATGAATAATCTTCTCGAATATGATAACGCTTATAGTGTAAACCCTATGTCTGTGTTTATATACTACACAGTTACAAGATAATCGCTAATTGATATGGAATATAATTCTGCTTCCTAAAATATATCAATCAGATATCTTTTCTTCCAAATATTCTATTCTTCATAGAACTCCTTCTTCATGCATATTTCTTCTTATGTTTATCTCGATCTTCTTTCCCTTAATCAGCTGCTGTCCTTATCTGAACGTCCTTCAGCACTTAAGTTCTGATATCCATCTTCTGATGATTATCTCCTGATAATATAAATACTGATATCCTTAAGTCCTGACCTCCAGTAAGTACTGATTTATCCTGTTTAAGTAAGATCTAAACATAAATCATATTAGCCATGACATTATCAAATATATCTAACATAAGTAATATTGGATTGACAAAGAGCCATCATATAAGACATATAATGAGGTTGATAAGTTGAGTAAGGACGAGAGTACTAATATAAAGATGAAAGTATATTGTAGTGTTGAATGTCATGATAAGCTCCACTTTTACAACTTTTTCATGATTTTGCACTTGTTTATTAGCGCTTTCGTGTCGTACTAGAATTTAAGAGAATATTGAACTTCCTTAAGAAACAGATGCATGATCTTATAAACACCGATATGATATGGAGCTACATAGCTCTAAATTCTCTTGAGACTTAAACTTTCTCAAATCATAAAAAATCATTGTTTATTCAACAAAAAATTGAAAAGGATATGTTCAACCCACCTAATCTCGCATCAAGTTAATCATCCTACGAGAAAAAGGAAGAATTATCCATACAAACATTGTTGCCCTCTAAATTATTGGAAAATATAAATCTCTATGAAAACTTTTTTGAGGCAAAGATGTCTATGCAAAAAAATCTACATTTTTCTTGTTGGATGATTCACTTGGTGCGAGATTAGGTAGATTGTACAAATCATTTTTGAGCTTTTTGTCGAATAAACGAAGATTTTGATTATCTAAGATGGTTTAGTTCAGGAGAGAAATTAAAGTTATGTACATGCATATCATCAAAGTACTTATAAGATCTTGCAACATACTTATAAGATCTAGTAGGTATTGTTCAAAATAGTTCAAGACTCTTCAAGTTTTAGGAGTACACCAAAATGCTTATAAATATGTGCAAACAGATTAATAAAGACATAAAGTTACATTCCTCATAACATTTAACACTACAGTATACTTCTCTCTCTACATCTAGTACCCTCATCCTTACTCAACTTATCAGCCTCGTCATATGTCTTTACCCAATGACTCCTCTATCTATCCAATATTGTTTAACATGACTGATTCATGATGGTCATTTTTGTCTATATGCCTCTATGATAATCAAAACCCATTATGCGCTGGAATGATGCCCTATGAATATGAGACAATGATGGAAGATATGCAGCCTCAATTTTCCGATTTGGTTCACAACGTTCTATATCCTTGTTTGATGGAGGTTGTGGACTTATAAATTTTATGTCATGACTTACTTTATTGCAGCCAACATATGATGTGAATTATGGGATTACAAATTTTATTAATAGTAGATACTATCACGTGCAACTTATGGGTATTTTTATTTTTTTATAATTCTTGTTTATCTTATATATTTTAGTTATAGCAAATTCTTTAAATGAATTAAACTCTTAAAACATGTTTTATATGAAATATGTAAAAATGCATTGAAATAAATTTGTTATATGTATTTTAGTTAGAATCTGTTTGTAAAATAATTAGCCCCATATATGTTTTAATTAGAATATATTTGTAAAATAGCTACACTGTAGTATAAGTTTTAAATAATAAGGATCTTAAATGAGATTTTAAAATAGCTAGATCTAAATAATAATTAACTAATAAAATGTACATATCGTACCGACCGACCAAATTTTTAGTGTTTCAGCAATTGTAATATAGTATAGGTATGTTATGTAATATATGTGTTAAGAGATAAATTTGGTTATAACAATTTCTGGAGGTTGTTGGAACAACGAAATTACGAAAATATGGAAATTTGGATGTTTGAGTCTTGAAATAAGAGGTGTTCACATCATATTCCAACATATATGCATACTCTTTATTTAAATAAATCAAATGCATGTAGTTTTATTTAAGAATCGGCTCTGGTTAGGAATCACATGTATTTTTTATGATAAGAAAAACATACAACATAATTATTCATTAAGCAGATGTAGCTGTCAATGGCTAACTATCATTGTCTGATAGTCGTTGACAGAGCTTATCATTTGATAAGTTTGTTAGGTCACACACACACACTGTAGAGGGGGTGAATACAGTGTATAGTACAATCAAATCGAACTTTAATAACTCAAGTAACAGAAAACAAATTTTATTGAAACAATAAACTCTGTTACAGTATGGAACTGTTCTCTCTCAGTGATGAACAAATATCACGAGAGCTGCTAGGGTTACAATGAATAATCTTCTCGATTGTGATAACACTTATAGTGTAAACCCTATGTCTGTGTTTATATACTACACAGTTACAAGATAATCGCTAATTGATATGGAATATAATTCTGCTTCCTAAAATATATCAATCAGATATCTTTTCTTTCAAGCATTCTATTCTTCATAGAATTCCTTCTTCATGCATATCTCTTCTTATGTTTATCTCGATCTTCTTTCCTTTAACTAGTTGCCTTCCTTAACTGAATGTCCTTCAGTACTTAAGTTCTGATATCCATCTTCTGATAATTATCTCCTGATAATATAAGTACTGATATCCTTAAGTCCTGACTTCCAGTAAGTACTGATTTATCCTGTTTAAGTAAGATCTGAAAACTAAACATAAATCACATTAGCCATGACATTATCAAATATATCTAACAATCTCTCCCAACTTGTAAATTAGCATAATATACAAGTTTAACAGATATTTGATGATGTCAAAAACATTAAGTACAAATGCATGAGAATTTGACTAGATAACTACAACTTACAGTCCTTAAAGCTTTACCAGTCTTTAACTTCTGATAACAAATTCAGTCTGTATTCATATCAGAATTTAAGCAGTTGTAGATCTTGATTTGACTTCATCTTCTGATCTCTCTGATGTCAGGAGTTGTTCTGAGATAGTTCTTCAACAAACATCTCTCAGCATATCTGAGTTCATCAACCATCCTACTTTTAGCATCTTTAAGTTCTGCAGTATCTTCACCAATTTGAAAGATTGTAGCCCTGAGATCATTAATTCTAGCTTTTCTTATGTCCTAATCCAGTCTGATCAAATATGCCTTATCAGACTCAAGATTGAATTCCATAGCCCTGTAACTCAGAAAGGTAGTTATAATCTTGACAGTGTTGGGCTTCATTTCAACTATATCACCCTTGTGATCTCTATACTTTGGAAGATATGTGCTGTCAGACTTAACAGAATAAAGCTTTTTCTGTTTCTGAATTTGACTTTTCAAAAAGTTTGCAGCACTTTCTGTTATTTTGTCATTCACTTGAAGTAAGAATAATACATGCTCCAGTTCTTCAAAATACTTCAGTGGAATGGCATTTTCCCTTATATGATAAACCCTACCATTTGTCATGAAGTACAACAAGATGTGTTCTTTCAAGTAGGTATGGTAAACCATTTGTACATATTCTAGTTGATTCAATCTCTCAGGAGTTGCTCCAATACCTGGTTCACTTAAGGAAGTTGGATCATTGGTAGTGTTCTGTATTCTTCTTTCATCAGCACTTCCCAATCCAGTTTTATCTCTTGCTTCCTTTCCAGTAACCACTCTTGCTTCAAATCCACTTGCAGCAATCTTCAAGGGTTGAGTCTGTTTGGCTTTAGTGAATCCTGGTAGGAGTGTCTTTGATTTATCAGAACTAACTATTTCTTGACTCTGAACAACTTGAGCCATGTGAGAGGTTGTCTTAAAAACTGTTCTTCAAGTCAGAGCAAGATCAGCATCTTCATCAGTAATTTCTTCATTCACAGGAGGCACATAAACCTTGATAGGTTCACCAACTTTCTCTTTGCCCTTGGACATTGGATCTATTTGCAGTTGTGATTTAGCCATGGTTGCTTCAGGATTTGTCCTTTCTTTTATCACAATGCCTTTGAGTTTTGGAAGTGTCTTTTTACCAGAAGCTTCAGATTTAGATTTAACTTTTTCTGATTTAAGTCTGCCTTCTTCTTCCATTAGACTCTCCAAGTCCATTCTTGGATTTTCCTTAAGAAATAACTGTCTTGACATTTCTTCATCAAGGTCTAAAAGTTTATCAGATGTTATCCTTTTACCAGTAGCAGAACTTGTTCTGTGACTTGTAATTTCAGCTTTTCTTGATGAGAAACCTCTACCTTGACTATGACCTCCACCCATTCCAGAGTTTCCTTGGTCATCTTTTTCATCATCCTTCCCCTTCAGTGTCTTATCAGTTTTGCATTTGGACTTAATTACTTTCTCCCCTTTTTTGGCATCAGCAGGTAAGAGAAGAGAGACAAGCAATTCCACTGAGGCTTGGATTTCATTAAGTTGAGATTGCTGAGAAGCTTGATTTTTCAAAATATCATCAATCTGAGATTGTTGTTTCTCTTGAGTCTTCTCAATATAAGCAACTCTGTCAAAGGTAGGTTGGAAGAATTTTTTTCTTGTCAAGTTTCTGAACTTGTTCTTGCTTGATTAATTGTTCGTGAATTTTATGTAACTCTGCATGAGTAGTGGAATGGAGACCTTGTATATGTTTAGTACTCAATGCAGTGAATCGAAGCTGTGTTTTGAAATCATCAGTAATTAACATCTCATCAGCTTTTGTCAAGTGCTCAGCAAGATTCTTTGCAGATGGAACACAGGTTACTGAGTTCCATTCCTTAATCCACTCCTGTCCTGCAGGAGTTTCACTCAAAGGCACTGGTGCTTCTCTTGTAAAAAACTTCTTAACTAGTTCAGATTTAGGAACAGTTTGTTGAGGTGCATGTCCTGAAGGACCTGCTTCATCAGCATCTGCATTTGGAGCAGCATCACCAGTATCATCAGCATTTACAGCATCAGAACTTACAGAATCAGCATCTTCTGATAAAACAACAATATGAGAAGCAATTGAGGCTTCAGCATCATCCTCTAAGTGCTGATCTGGTTCCAAGTTCTGATCAACAGTCATATCCTGATGCTCACCTATATTCTGATCATCAACATCTAGATGCAGAGAAGGTGTAGTAGACAATTCTGGAGTTTGAGTAGCATCAGTAACAGGTGTTGTTGATGGATGAATTGCTGTTGGAGCTTCTAAGTAAAGTACTTCAGGCACAACCAGGTTCTGAATATCAATTTCAGTACTTGTACCTGGATCAACAGGAGATACAGTCTTATTTACAGGAGACACAGGTGGTGTGTTTGCCATTTCAGTAGCAGCTTGCTGAGTTGGAGTCAATGGAGAAGCAGTGGCTTGAGCAGATTCTGGTTCTTGTGAGATCAGAGATTCCTGATCTCCTTCCTTAGCTGTTACTTCCTCATCATCTGAAACTGGCCTTTTAGCTCTTTGTTTCTTGTATCTCTTTGAAGGTGGGGATTCCTTGGGAGGTTTAGCAGAAGTCATTCTTCTAAGTCTTTTGAGAAGCTTAGATCCCCCAATTCCAGAATCCTTCTGAGAAGGAACTTTCTCAGCTTCTTTAACAACAGGTTCTGATGAAAAAACCTGTTCCTCACTATCAGACTCATCTCTCAGAACAATCCTCCTTCTCTTTTATGGTGTTTGAGAAACAGTCTTTGTCCTTTTAGGCTTGAAAGATGAAGGCTTCACAGTAGGTGCTGAGGATGAAGGTTGAGCTGTCTATGAAGTTGAGAGATATGATTTGAGATATGTTCTGAGGGAAGGTTGAGGAATTGATGTATGAGTGGTAGGTTCTGATGGTTGCTATGGTGTTTGGGTTATGGTGGTGGGTTGGACATCAGGATAAACAGATCTATAGGTTTGAGGATCAGTATTTACCAAGATCAGTTTTACAGACTGAGGAATCTGTAAAGGTCTAACCACCTTTTTCTTGAGGTCAGCATTTACCAGGTCATTAAAGGCTCATTTTGCAATTTTGAATGGTGGAGTTAAGGTACTGGCTAGTTGAGGGGGATCAGTACATCAAAAGTTATATATAAGCTGACAGAATCTAGCAAAATAAACTACATTTCTATCTTCTGTCATCCTATCCCCTATGAAACCTATCACAGCACTGGCAAAATCAAAATGAGTTTGGTTAATGATAGCATACCCGATGTGCTGACTCATTATAGGAATGACATCAAAGTTGGAACACTTATTCCCAAAAGCTTTAGTGATGCAGTCAAAGAAGAAGCTCCATTCCTTTCTGATATGAGCCTGTTTCAACTGTCCAAGCTTAGCCAAACTCTGCTCATACCCCAAACTTGCCATTAACTCTTGTAGAGCTGATTCTTCCGGTGTTGAGAAAATACAACCTTCTGGTAAGTGTAAGGCCTTGCGTATTGTACCAGGAGTTACCACATGTTCAGAATCATCCACTTCAAAAACAATACTGGGAGTACCAGTTGTACCACCATTATCAAAATGCCCAGTCCGCCAATACGTCAGAACTTGTTGGCTTGAAAAGACTGAAGGCTGGGTCAATGCATACCCAATTTCACAGTATGCAAGAAGATCTTGCACAAAATGCAATTTAGACGGAGATTCAGCATGATCGAGAATTGCAGCATAGTTATTTGGAACGAACTTAGCTCCATCAATGATCAAATCCTTAGGTGCCATGAGAAAAATCAAAAATTAAGAGTTGTCTGGTAGGTGTTTGATAAAATATCTGTAAGAAAAACCAACGTCAGGAGATGAGAGAGAGTAAAAGCAAAGAAAGAGAGATAAAGTGTAAAAGTAAATAAAAGATTGGAAAATCTTCTCTCTGTCTTACTTATACTTGGAAAAAAAATATAATCGTTGGACACCTGTCAGACATGCAGTAATAATGAATAGTTAATGGGCACGGGAAAATAGTAATCATTACTTACCCACTTGCAGTTTTTCAAGGAAAACCCGTTCCACTTACCCAGTAATTCCATTAATCGAGGTAAATCAGTTTTAATTCAAAATTGAAACTGTTCCCACTTATTCAATTATTTTTCACTGCAACACCAATATTCTGAGAAGAAATTCAAGTATGAGAATGACCAAAATTAAATCAAGTAAATAAGTACTGATATTGTAAGATCAGAACTTAATTTAAATCAAAATGGAAATGGTCATCAGAATATGGATATATCAGGATTTATCAGTGCATTTAAATTACAAACATCTCAGAGACAAAAACTTGCAAAAAGTAGAAATTCCATTAATATATTAAGAGAATACATTCATGAAATTTAAATTACATCAGAACTTTACAAGATTGCCCTAAGCTTCTAAACCTAACATCAACAGCCTTAGTCCTAGCTCAAGAAGCAGGGCAAGGCTGACGATGAAGAAAAATAGGAAGAAGAAAATAAGTTATTTCTTCTTCCTACTCTCGACAAAAAGAATAGCGAGTCTGATGATTCGCTCTTGCTGGCGGAGAGCTTCCAACCTTTCCTCCTCCAATCGCTCCAGATGGCGATGGTAGTCTAGGTAAAAGAACAGGAGGTGGGTGAGAACCTCCAGGGGAACCGAGTCCCAAATCTCATCAGGAATGGCAGTGACGTGCCATTCCTGCTGCCAGGCTTCACAGCTTAATTCCATGTTGAAGGTCTCATAGTTTAAAAACATATTGTAGTTAACCATGATGTTGTGTATATGAGGGAAAAGAGAGTAAGTATTTGAGGAAAGAATTGATGTATAGGCTGATGTGAAGTGTTTTTTTATATAGGCAAGAGAATGCCAGGAGATGCAAGGAAATTTAATGCTGACAGGTAGAAATAATTCTATCTCGTCTCCCTAGACTTGGAAGAAGAAAAACAGTCATTGGAAGTGTAAGACAGGGTTTAATGCGCACAAGTAACAAGTAAAAATTACTGTGCATGTACGTGTTTTACTAACCCGAATTAGGTTGACTGTTAATATTCTAACCAAACATATTCTGATTTAAATGAGACTGTTTTTAGATTTTATCCACAAATAAGTCAAGTAAAGGATCAGAATTTAATATCAGAACTTAGACTTATATCAGAACTTAACAGTCATCAGAACATGATTTCTTAACTCGAAAAATGAATGCCTATCTTTGTAAGTCTTCACACAAATTCCGATATAGATTCTTCAGAACTTAATCATCAGAACGTTCAGAACTTGTCCTCAGAATTTATGTAATTTGACACATAAACTCTTCATCTAAAATAACATAGATCACCACAGTAATTTTCATCATCCATATGGAGTATTTATTATGTGCATTAAGCTAAATATCAAACAAAGAGTAAAGTCTGATTCACTCCAGTACATCTTAGAAATAAGGCATAACTAAAACTTTACTAAAAATCTGTCATTATTCAGAAGCCTACTATTGAATGAGTTCATGCTTGAGTCCGCCTTAACTGTTTTGTGCTAATTTTGTGCATCTTTTTAAATTCCATTTTATAGTGGCTTCTCAGTGTAAGTGAGTCACGACTGCTTATCAGAATTTATGCTATTATCAGAGTATTTCTCCAGTAATCATAGAGTGTGAAAAGTCACCAAGAAAATATTTTGCTTTTCTGATGCATATTACTTAATACCAGGAATGCACTTGGGTCGTCCCTTCCACATTTTTACTCTAGACCTCAAAGGAGTACCTGATTTTTATTTCTTTTTCTTTTTTCTTTTGATAAGTGGGGTTAATCAGAACTTAGTACATTCAGCAGATTTACTAACATCAGAACTTAACAGATGAGAAGCATTATTCTAGTTTTTGACTTAGTAATAAGATAGACAGAGTAAACTTAACTAAGCTCAATATCAGAATTTGCTTGTGTCAATGGATTTCCACATATATAATTACTTCTAACATGGGATCTCTAGTATATGGAAGACTACTAAGTCAGCATCTAGCACAGGTATCCTCATAGGATACAATAGTTACATAAATAGACATATAATTATCAGAGTTTAGAAATTCACATCAGACAACAATCAGTACTTAAGAAATTTTCAATTAAGCACAGAATACATAAAGAGAGTAATTTCTATAAATACTGATCATAAAGTCTAATGCATCAGAACAAAACTAAGCAGATTTAGAGAAAGAACCTGAAACCATTCCAAGTTCATTTACCAATCTTGTAAAAGTAGCTTCACACAGTGGTTTTGTGAAGATATCTGCTAGTTGTTGATCTGTCGGAACAAAGTGCAATTCCACTGTACCTTCATCCACATGTTCCCTTATGAAGTGGTACCTGATGCTGATGTGCTTTATCATTGAGTGTTGAACTGGATTACCTGTCATAGCAATAGCACTTTGATTATCACAGTAAATAGGGATTTTGAAATATGTTAACCCATAATCTCATCCAAAGAATCTGTGCACAACAGCTTCCTGCAGCAATGTACTCTGCTTCTGCAATTGATGTGGAAATTGACTTTTATTTCTTGCTAAACCAAGAAACCAATCCGCCTCCATGAAATTGGCAACTTCCACTTGTGCTTTTCCTGTCAATTTTGCAACCTGCAAAATCTGAATCTGAGTAACCTATTAGTTTAAAATCTGATTCTCTGGGATACCACAATCCCAGATCAGCTGTTCCCTTAAGATACTTGAAAATTCTTTTCACAGCTGTTAAGTGAGGTTCTCTTGGATCTGCTTGAAATCTTGCACAAAGATAGGTAGCATACATGATATCAGGTCTACTAGCAGTTAGATAGAGTAGAGAGCCAATCATACCTCTGTAATCAGTAATATCTACTGATTTACCAGTATCCTTGTCCAGTTTTGTTGCAGTGGTCATGGGAGTGGATGCACTTGAACAATCTTGCATTCCAAATTTCTTCAGCAAATTCCTGGTGTACTTAGTTTGACAAATAAAAGTGCCTTCTTCATTTTGCTTGACTTGAAGGCCCAGAAAATAGCTAAGTTCCCCCATCATACTCATTTGATATCTTGACTGCATCAGTTTGATAAACTTCTTGCAAAGTCTGTCATTTGTGGAACCAAAAATGATATCATCAACATAAATCTGGATTAGAAGTAAGTCCTTTCCATGGTTGAGGTAGAACAGTGTTTTGTCTATAGTTCCTCTGTTAAATCCACTTTCCAGAAAAAATTGAGCTAAAGTCTCATACCATGCTCTTGGAGCTTGCTTAAGTCCATAAAGTGCTTTATCAAGCCTATAGACATAATCTGGATATTTGGAATCTACAAAGCCTGGAGGTTGATCAACATATACTTCGTCCTCCAATTCTCCATTGAGAAAAGCACTTTTCACATCCATTTGAAAGAGAGTAAACTTTTTGTGAGCAGCATAAGCCAAAAATATCCTTATGGCTTCCAATCTAGCAACTGGTGCAAATGTTTCATCATAATCAATTCCCTCTTATTGAGAATATCCTTTTGCAACCAGCCTTGCCTTATTCCTTGTAAATATGCCATCGCTATCAGTTTTGTTTCTGAATACCCACTTTGTACCAACAACTGATCTGTTCTTTGGTCTTGGCACTAGGGTCCAGACTTTGTTTCTTTCAAATTCATTTAACTCTTCCTGCATTGCTTGCACCCAATCAGCATCTTGAAGAGCTTCTTCCACTTTCTTTGGCTCAGTCTAAAAAAGAAAGGAATTGTAAAGATATTCACTTGAAGTAGTTGTTCTAGTTCTGACACCTGCATCAGGATTTCCAATTATCAAATCAGGTGTATGTGATTTAGTCCACTTCCTTGCAGATGGAAGGTTCTCTCTAGAACTAGATGCTCCCCCATGATCCATGTTGTCTTCATTCTTATTTTCTGATGCTCCCCCTGAAACTGTGCTCTCTGAGTTGGATTCTTCAGAATTTAGATTTTCAGAACTATCAGTACTTGGCTTATAAAGACTTGACGAATCAGAACTTGAAGAGCCAGATGTATGTTCTGATGCTTCTTGAGATGTGGTTATATCTTGAGTATGCTCCCCCTATATAGGTGCATCTTCCTTTGGCATAGTCACCACAGTTTCAATAACATCAGAGTTTGATCCATCAGAGTTTGCAGTATCAGGATTTAGATTGTCAGGATTTTCAGTATCAGAATTTATGTCTTCATTTTCAAATCTCAGCTGATCATGATCAATAAAATCTTCAAGTCCAGCAATCTTCTTATCATCAAAAGAGACATTGATAGATTCCATGACCACTCTTGTTCTCAAGTTATAGACTCTAAAGGCTTTTGTGGAAAGTGGATATCCAACAAAGATCCCTTCATCAGCTTTTAGATCAAACTTGGATAGCTGTTCAGGATGAGTCTTGAGAACAAAACACTTTCAGCAAATACTGACTTTGGCAGTCCTCTCACAAGATCTTTCTTGACCAACTCATTTATATTGTTGAAATATAAATGAGAGAGTTTCTTGTTCCAATTCCATCTTTCTTCAATTGATGCTCTACTCATCAGACAGATTGCAGAACCATCAGTATTTGTTGAAAGCTTGCCTTCATAAATGTTACCACACCTGTATCCTTTCAGAACAACTTTGCATGTAGATTTACTTACAACTTCACAGTGTTCTTCAAAGAAATCCACATGATAACCTCTGTCACGGATTTGACTAACACTCAGCAGATTGTGTTTAAATCCTGAGACCAAAGCTACTTCTTTAATGATGACATTTCCAAGATTTATATTACCATATCCCAATGTTTTTCCAATGTTACCATCTCCATAAGAAACACTTGGGCCAGCCTTCTCCACAAAGTCTGATAGCAAGGCTTTATTTCCAGTCATATGTCCTGAACATCCACTGTCCAGAACTAGGATGTTTTTCCTGTTGCCCTGCAATCACAAAGACCACTAATGATTAGTTTTAAGGACCCAAACATGCTTGGATCCTTTGGCCTTAGTAAGTCTGTTAACATTTGCAGCGGATTTAGCATCAGAGTTTATGTTAACATTTTTCTTATCAGAATTTATACTATCAGACTTTGAATCAGAACTTACACTAGAAGGAACAATGGTAACTTTCTTTAAAGAAGGTTTTATTTGATAATAATCATAGTACAAACTATGATATTCCTTACAAGTATAAATGGAATGCCATAAACTACCACAATGAAAACAAGGATTTTGTGGCTTATATCTAACAAACTGACTCTTAACTCCTGACTTTGAAGGTAAGAAGTTTATGTTCTTATTTTTCCTGCAAAAAGAAGCCAGATGGTTAGAACTTCTACAGTTATGACACATTTTCCTAGAAGCATTAGGAACAGGCTTATAATCATTGCTTTTATTCACACCTTCCTTTCCATTCCTATTTTTCCTAGGTGATTTTACCTTGTTTGCATTCTTAACATCTTTCAGCTTATGCTTAAGCTGCTTCTTAGTCATTAAGCCTACGTTTACTTCAGTTGTCTTTTCCTGTTTTAGTTTGTCAGAAGTTAATTCCTTTTTAACTTCTGATTTCTCATTCTCAGACTTTACAGCTACAAACTTAACAGGTTTTAACTTTGGCTTTTGTTTAACAACTACAGGCTTAATATCTACAGTTCCTTTATCATTCTTATCCTCTCCATAACCTAAGTCCTCTTTCCAGTTTTCACTACTTAACAAATTTTGAGTTGTTCTGCCAGAGTTAGTCCAAGTCCTGATAATCTCTCTTTCCATTTCTAACTCAGCTTTTAGAGATTCATTCATTTTAAGC
The DNA here is from genome assembly GCF_009905375.1 of Apium graveolens. Lineage (NCBI taxonomy): Eukaryota > Viridiplantae > Streptophyta > Magnoliopsida > Apiales > Apiaceae > Apium > Apium graveolens. The sequence goes on from NW_027418705.1 coordinate 59,290, forward strand.
ACTTCATCCCTGACATAGAAAGCATCATCTCTATCTTTCTGAGTTTGATGGAACATGACTAACTCTTTTTCTAAATAATCATTCCTCTTTTTGCAAGCAAGATTTTCAGAAGTTAATCTTTCACATTTTAAAGTTTGATCTCTATAACTAATGAACATGGTTTTACGATATCTTCTCAACTCATTAATATCATCAGTATGAAAGGCATAAGTAGTTTGAGGTACCTTTAATTCAGCAGCTTCAGAACTGCTTTCAGCACTTGCCTTATCAGCATTTGCCATCAAGGCATAATTCTCCTCACTTTCAGAATCTGAGGTGTCTGTCCAGCTTTTCTTCTTTGTGACAAGAGCCTTGCCTTTGTCACTCTTCACTTTCTTGCAATCAGGAGATATGTGGCCTTTCTCACCACAGTTGTAGCATTTGACATTTGTATAATTTCCTCTGTCAGACTTTCCTCCTCTGCTATCAGATTTTCTGAAATTCTTCTTATCAGAACTTGTACCTTTCCTGGAAAACTTCTTTCCCTTCCTGAACTTCCTGTATGCAATCTTTGTGATCTCTTTCACCATAAGAGCACACAGCTTCATCATCTCTTCATCAGCATCCGTTTCAGGCAAGCTTTCAGATTCTGAGTCATCATCACTTTCAGAACTTGATGACCCAGTATCAGACTTTGTGAAGAGAGCTTACCCTTGTCTTTCCTTGAGGTAGCTGTTTTGGGGGATTCTTCTTCACCCTTAAGAGCAACTGTCCTTGACTTTCCTCCTTTCCTCTTGCTTCTTTGTTCCATCTCAAGTTCATGAGTCTTGAGCATCCCATAAATTTCATCAAGAGTTGTTTCATCAAGATTATAGTTGTCTCTTATTGTTGTTGCCTTCAAATCCCAGCATTCAGGAACAGCTAACAGGAATTTAAGGTTTGAATCTTCAAGATCATACTCCTTATTTACCAGTGACAAATCATTCAAGAGTTTGACAAATTTATCATATAAATCAGTCAATGACTCATTAGCCTTTGAGTCAAAGTGTTCATACTCTTGAGTGAGTATTGTCTTCCTGTTCTTCTTGATCGTATCCGTTCCCTAACATCTTGTTTCCAAAGCATCCCATATCTCATTTGCAGTCTTGCAGTTTATTACTGTTATGAATATATGTGCATTAGTTTGATGATATGTTTAACAAAACACTTAAGTAGAAGTTTAGTGTTTGCAGCCTCAACGGATAAGACCACTTTGGTTATCCGTTGATGGTGCAGCTTTACTTAGAAATAAGTCTAGTGTTGTAGCACATTTCAGTCTCTGTATTTGAGATATAATTCTTAAAAGTTGAGAGAAAAATTAAGTCATGTTGACTACTAGAAGATATGCAAATAGGAAGGCCAATTGTAAATATTTCATGCCTTGTAATTTTGTATAAATAAAGTGGTATCAACGGATATCTTAAAGACCTTCAACGGATGAGAAACAAAGCTTCAACGGATGTCTCTAAAGCTTCAACGGATAGAGCTTCAACTGCTAACACATCAACGGATAAAGCCATCAACGGATGAAGGCTTCAACGGATGTTCTGTTAAATAGCAGTTGATAAGTGGTAGTTGTAACAGCAGACAGAGGCACATGGGTTGTCAGAGATAACTGAAATGTGGAAGCCTAATTTCAGGAACATCAGAAAAAGCAGCCGTTCTACTCTAGTACAAAGAGGCAATAGTCAACAAAGTACTTGAGTGATATGGAGAAGAAACAAGTAGAGAACTTATTTTATAATTGTATTTTTATCTTTGTCTTCACTTGTACACTTGGTAATATATAAACCAAGTAGCAGCTAGTAATTAGATAAGAATTTTTCCAGTGCTGTTTAGAAAAATCTTGAGAGAAAAATTATCTAGTTTATACTAGGATGCAGCTGTGATCAACATCTTGAATCACAGATTTTCTGAAATACCATCTCTGGTGGAACAACAATCCACCAGAAAAGTTTTTAAGGTCTGTTGTGTTCTTTACATTAGTGCTTGAATATATATCTGTCTGTATTAGCTTAAAGCAATTCACACACTTGTTTATCTTGAACACAAAGCCTTCAAAACTGCTCAAAACTTGAAAAAGTTTTGAGATTTACATTCAACCCCCCTTCTGTAAATCTCATTGTTAGTCCACTAGGAATAACAATTGGTATCAGAGCAAGCTCTTGACACACAAAGAGTTTAAAGATCTTGGTAACTAACAAAGATGAGTAAGAAGGATATTGGAGTAAAAATCCCAGTTCTTGACAAAGACAGTTATCACCATTGGAAGGTGAAAATGCACCTTCATCTACTCTCCTAAGATGAAGGTTATGTAAACTGCATTGAGAATGGTCCTCACATTCCCCACAAAGTAGCCACAGTTGCTACGGCCACAATTGATGTTGGTCAATCCATTCCAAAACCTAGAGCAGAATGGACAATGGAAGACACAGAAGAAGTCCACAAGGATAAGAAGGCTATGAAAATTTTGTTTAATGGTCTTGACAAGGATATGTTTGATAATGTGATAAATTGCACAACTGCCAAAGAGGTTTGGGACACAGTTCAGCTACTGTGTGAAGGTACAGAACAAGTAAAAGAAAACAAAATGCAGCTTCTCATTCAACAGTATGAGTATTTTCATTTTGAAGAAAATGAATCTTTAAATGACACATTCAATAGATTCCAAAAGCTGTTGAATGGACTGAAGCTGTATGGTAGAGTGTACCAGGTGAAGGATTCAAATCTTAAATTTTTAAGATCCTTGCCAAAGGAATGGAAACCCATGACTGTCTCCTTGAGAAACTCTCAAGATTATAAGGACTTCACTCTTGAAAGATTATATGGAATCTTGAAGACTTATGAACTAGAGCTGGAACAGGATGAGGTATTGGAGAAGGGAAGAAAGAAAGGAGGTTCAGTTGCCTTGGTAGCTGAAAATGAGAAAGATGCAGACAAGAAACTGTGAGATCTACATCAAACTCCAAAGATGGCACAAGCAAATCAGAATCAAGCAAGGGTAAGGAGCAAGTTGCTGAGAATGAAGACAACTTCAGCCAAGATGACTCTGATGGTATTGATAAGCATCTTGCATTTCTGTCCAGGAGATTTGCAAAGATGAAATTTAGGAAAAACACTAGAGCCACTAAACCTCATAAGAACATGGTGGACAAATCCAAGTTCAAGTGTTTCAATTGTGGTATAAGTGGACACTTTGCAAGTGAGTGCAGAAAGCCAACTTCTGAAAAGAAGAAATTTGACCAAATAGATTACAAAAAGAAATATTTTGATCTGCTCAAGCAAAAGGAGAGGGCTTTCATTACTCAAGAAAAAGACTGGGCAGCTGATGGAGAAGAAGAGGATGAAGATGTGGAATATGTCAACTTGGCTCTCATGGCTGATTCTGAGGAAAATGAAGTTAGTTCATCAAGCAACCAGGTAATCACTACTGATTTAACACAGCTTACTAAAGAAGAGTGCAATGATGCTTTTAATGACATGTCTACTGAATTGTATCATTTGCGTGTGTCTCTTAAATCTCTTGCTAAAGAAAATAGTAGGATTAAAGAGAACAACCTATTTTTAAGTAATAGAAATGCTGTGTTAGAAGATAAGTTGATTGACCTAGAGAAAACTAAGCTACATTGTATATCTGTTGAAAATGAACTAGCTGAATCTGTCAAGAAAGTAGAAATACTTTCCAATCAATTAGAGAGAGAGCAAGAGGTGATTAAAGCCTGGAAGACATCTAGGGATGTTATTGCTCAAATTTCCAAGGTCCAAGGAATTGAATCATTCTGTGAGACTGCCTGGGATAAAAACAAAAAGAAACTGGAATTAATTGATGGGCTGTCAACGGATGTGGAATCAACGGATGATGAAAGTTATCCGTTGGAGGAAGAAAAGGAGCATCCGTTGAAGGTTCCTCAATTAAAACAGGCAGGTGTTTCTAATAGTGAAAATCTAAAAAAACTCAACAAAAAGTTTGGCTCAACTTCCAAGAACTTTGTCAAAGGAGAAGCAAGCACATTCAAAGATTTCAGTAAGGTGAATATAGGACACATGACCTTAGAACAGTTAAAGAATAGGCTCAAAGTTGTTGAGGATAAAAAGGAAACTAAAAGGAAATCTAATAGAAATGGGAAGGTAGGGGTTAACAAACATAATAATTACACACCTGATAAGTATGCTCCTAGAAAAAGCTGTGTGCATTGTAGTAGTGTTAATCATCTATCTGCTAATTGCAAATCTATTAAGAAAACTCCCATACCTGTACCCTCTTCCATGCCTAATATGTCTGCATCACCTCTGCATGCTATGCCTGTTATGTCTTAACAGAATCCTTATGCACATTTTGCAAACATGCCATATTTTAACAATCCTTATCTTGCTGCATTTAGTATGCCTCAAATGCCAAACAATATGCCAATGTGGAATAACATGCTTGCACAATCCATGCCTTATCAAATTCCAAATGTGCTAAATGATTATGTGACTAACCCTACACCTCAACCAACTACATCTAAGATCAAGGTTGACTCAAAGTTACCTAAGTCTAAAGATGCAGGAGGAATGAAGTCTAGGAGAAAGGCTAACAGGAATGGACCCAAGGAAACTTGGGTACCAAAATCAACTTGATTGATTTTATGGTGTGCAGGGAAAAAGAAGAAATCTATGGTACTTGGACAGTGGCTGTTCAAGACACATGACAGGAGATTTCTCCCTGCTCACTGAGTTTAAGGAGAGAGCTGGCCCTAGCATAACCTTTGGAGATGACAGCAAAGGGTTTACTATGGGATATGGCTTGATTTCAACAAGGAATGTCATCATTGATGAAGTTGCATTAGTTGATGGTCTCAAGCATAACTTACTGAGTATCAGTCAACTATGTGATAGAGGGAATACAATTTCCTTCAATTCAGAAGCCTGTGTTGTCACCAGCAAGAAAGACAACAAAGTGGTTCTAACTGGAGTTAGAAAAGGGAATGTGTACTTAGCTGACTTCAACTCTACAGATGCAGAATCTATTACTTGTCTCTTCAGCAAAGCAAGTTCAGTTGAGAGTTGGCTATGGCACAAGAAGCTATCCCATTTGAATTTCAAGACAATGAATGATCTAGTCAAAAAGGACCTAGTTAGAGGAATTCCTCTAGTTGAATTCTCAAGGGATGGTTTGTGTGATGCTTGTCAGAAAGGCAAACAAAGGAAAGCATCATTCAAAAAGAAGCTTGAAACAACAATTGATGAACCATTACAGCTGCTGCATATGGATTTGTTTGGACCAGTCAATGTATTGTCAATTGCAAGAAAAAGATATTGCTTAGTGATTGTAGATGATTTCTCAAAGTTTTCATGGGTCTATTTTCTTGGATCAAAGGATGAAGCATGTGAAATCATTATCAATCATATCAGGCAAGTCAATAATCATCCTGACTTGAAGGTTAGGAATATCAGGAGTGACAATGGAACTGAGTTCAAGAATTTGTCAATAAGGCTGTTCTGTGAAGAAAATGGAATCATGCATGAGTTCTCAGCTCCAAGAACACCTCAGCAAAATGGGGTAGTTGAAAGAAAGAACAGATCTTTGGTTGAGGCTGCCAGAACAATGCTTGAAGAATCAAAGTTACCAACATATTTCTGGGCTGAAGCTGTTAATTGTGCCTGCTACACTCAGAATATTTCTTTGATCAATCAAGCTAAAGGCATGACTCCTTATCAGTTGTTCAAGAGAAGAAAACCAACTCTAAACTTTCTTCATGTCTTTGGATGTAAATGCTTTATACTGAGGAATCAATCTGACCATAAAGGAAAGTTTGATGCAAAGGCTGATGAAGGGATATTTGTTGGTTACTCAGCTGGAAAATCTTATAGGGTCTACAATCTAAGAACCAACATAGTTATGGAATCTGTGCATGTTGTGTTTGATGATAAAAAGATTGATGGACTATCAGATGAGGGACACCATGAGAGACTCAAATTTGACAACATTGAGATATATTGTGATGATAGTGAAGAGGAGATTGATGGAGATGACACTTCAAAAGGGATTCAAAATATGCCCTTGGATAATGCACAAAATTCTGTATCCGTTGATAGAGGCAATGCAGTATCAGTTGAAAGACATAGTGCATCATCCGTTGAAGTACAAAATGAAGCATCCGTTGATCATAGTTCATCAACGGATAATCGATTTACATCATCAGTTGATAGAACTCCAAATTTCCTGCAAAGAACCAACAACTCAGGGGGAGTTTCAACTAATCAACACTCTGTCTCACATCATGACAATACTGAGGCCACCTCATCTAGAGCAAATCTTCCACCTCAAAGGAAATGGACCAAGAATCATCCCTTTGAACTGATCATTGGTGATGCATCATCTAAAGTGCAAACAAGAAAAGCTACTCAAGATGAATGTCTGTATAGTAGTTTTCTATCTCAGGAGGAACCTAAGAAAGTGGAAGAAGCTTTATTGGATCCAGATTGGATATTAGCTATGCAGGAAGAGCTGAACCAATTTGAGAGAAATAAAGTTTGGAAGCTGGTACCCAAACCAAAAAACAAGAGCTCTATTGACACAAAATGGGTATTCAGGAACAAGACGGATGAAAATGGCATTGTCATAAGGAATAAAACCAGATTGGTTGCCAAGGGCTACTCTCAACAAGAAGGAATAGATTTTGATGAGACATTTGCTCCAGTTGCAAGACTTGAAGCCATCAGAATTTTTCTAGCCTATGCAGCCCATGCCAATTTCAAAGTCTATCAAATGGATGTCAAGAGTGCATTTCTAAATGGGAAATTGGAGGAAGAAGTCTATGTAAGTCAACCTCCAGGGTTTGAAGATCCAAATTTTCCAGACTATGTGTATTATCTGTTGAAAGCACTCTATGGACTGAAACAAGCACCTAGAGCCTGGTATGAAACCCTATCAAAATTCCTTTTGGAGAATCACTTCACTAGAGGTACTGTTGATAAAACTCTCTTCTTTAGGAATGTTAATGGCTCTAGTATACTTGTTCAAATTTATGTAGATGACATAATATTTGGTTCTAAAGATAATAATCTTTGCAAAAAGTTTGCTAAGCTAATGCAAAGTAAGTATGAAATGAGCCTGATGGGAGAACTAACCTATTTTCTTGGTTTACAAGTTAAACAAGTCAGTGATGGAATTTTCATTAGTCAAACTAAATATATTCATGATCTTCTAAAAAGGTTTGACTTAATGGAATGTTCATCTGCAAAAACTCCCATGGCCACTGCCACCAAACTTGAATTGAATAAGACTGAAAGGTCTGTGGACATTACAAGTTATAGAGGCATGGTTGGTTCACTTTTATATTTAACTGCCAGTTGACCAGATATAATGTTTGCTACATGTCTGTGTGCTAGATTTCAAGCTGATCCTAGGGAGTCTCACTTAATTGCTATCAAGAGGATTTTCAGATATCTCAAGGGTACACCAAATTTAGGTATTTGGTATCCTAGAGAATCTGGCTTTGATCTAATTGGTTATTCAGATGCAGACTATGCAGGTTGCAAAATAGACAGGAAAAGTACAACAGGCTCCTGCCAATTCCTGGGAAACAAGCTTGTATCATGGTTTAGCAAAAAGCAAAATTCAGTCTCCACTTCTACAGCTGAGGCTGAATACATTGCTGCTGGAAGTTGCTGCTCTCAAGTGTTATGGATGAGGAATCAACTCCTTGATTATGGACTTCATGTTGATAGAATTCCTATCTTTTGTGACAACACAAGTGCCATAGCCATAACAGAGAATCCTGTGCAGCACTCAAGGACCAAGCACATTGATATCAAGTACCACTTCATCAGAGAGCATGTCATGAATGGTACAGTGGAATTACATTTTGTTCCAAGTGAACAACAAATTGCAGACATATATACCAAGTCACTTGATGAATCAACATTCACAAGATTGGTAAGTGAGCTAGGTATTCTTAATTACTCATAAAATTTATGTCCTAATTGCAATTTGAATTGAAGCCTAAAATGTATTAGTTGCTAGAACAAATTTGACTTCTTAACAAAGATTATTCCATCAACGGATATTTCCTATCCGTTGAAAGTCAAAATTGTTCTGTCAACGGATGTTCATTATCCGTTGAAAGACATATACATTTCTGGAATTTTTTATCCGTCAACGGATAGTACTGAAGTATCTTTCAACGGATGACAGTTTACTTTATCCGTTGAAATGTCACATCAGTCGATTCAGGTGTTTCACAGCCGTTGATTCTATTTTCTTAACCGTTGATACTCATACATACAGTTGTATGTATTTGTTTTAAAGGTAGTTTTTAGAATACTTACAGTTTATTCTTAAACGGCTGAAATTCACTAACATATATTTATTGTTTAATCTTTTATTTATGCTTTTTAATTTGAGAAAGTATATAAGCCCTTCTGATTTTTCATTTTTACTTTACGCTTTCTTGAAATTTCAAAGCTTTTACCATTTTCTCTCTGCAAATCCTTCAAGTTATTCTCTGCAACTTCTACTTTCAACAATGGCACCTGTAGTAAAAATTATGTCTCAATCTGGGTTCATCTATGAGAAGAACAATTTCATAGCTTTGGTAGCAAAGAATGAAGCCCACTCAGATTATCACAAAATGATGGACTTCATCAAAAACTGTAAACTTAGCTATGCAATGCTGGAAGCCCCAACGATTTACTGTGAAGTAGTTGAGGAGATTTGGACATCTGCTGAGTTCAACTCCATAGATATGACCATCTCTTTCACTCTCAAAGGTAAAAATCACTGTGTTAACTGTGATGATTTACTAGCATGTTTTAAATTGCCTGAGAACAATGCCATGACACCACACACTGATAATGATGTATCCAGCATGTTAGATTCCATAGGTTATTCTCTTAACTCTGCTAGTTTAGGGAGTATTAAAAGAAAAGGCCTTAGGAAAGAATGGAGTTTTCTTGGGGATGCCTTTATCAAGGTTTTCTCTGGGAAAATTAGTAATTTTGATGCCATAACTTCATCTCTTGTTAATATGCTCTATATGCTTGTTTCTGATAGGTATTTTAACTTTAGCAATTATGTTATGCTAGAATTGGGTACTAGATTAGGTAACAAAGCTAATAGACCTAATAACATCTATTATGCTAGATTCTTTATGTTATTGGCTAACCATGTTGCTGAAGGTTTGGTCATAACCAATGAGAATAATAAACTCAAGTGCTGGGCACAAGAGAAAAGAGTTCTTAAAGATGATTATGTTCACATCTGTGGCATAAAAGAAATTTCAGACATTGAACTCTATCTGGATGAGCTGGAGGATGTAAGGGGAATAGCTGCCTACAGACAGCTACCAGAGAGATTGGTGTTCAGATACAAAGGAGCTGGGGAAAGAACATGGCCTCTCTACAGGATTCTGAATGAAGGCTACTCTACCTTGATCAGAGTCTTTTCAGCCATACAAAAGGATTCTGGCTTTACCAGGACTGCCAAGACTGAAATTATCAACAAGATTGCCAACATAAGGAAAACTTGGAGGGAGCCCAATGCTTTGCCCAGAACTTTACTGTAACGCCCCCAAATCCGGGGTCAGAGGATTTGGTCGTCACTATAAAACTTCAATCCAAATTAACCTGTTAAATCAATAAATAAATGCCAGCGGAAGATAATTAACATAAATGACCCCAACTAATCCAAGATCTTTTAAGGTTACAGTTCTAGAAACAAGATATCCAAATTCCACAATAAATTTTTCACTTTCTTTTACAACTCTTTTCAATAAATCTCAAACTCAAAACTAAACCCACTAGTATAACTTCGAAATGAAGTATACTAGGCCCAAATAAAATACACAACTATAATATAATATAATATAAACAACTTTACATAATAAAACTTACACTAGTCCGCAAACCCTGGACCAACCACCTTCTAAAAGCTTCTTCTTTGCTTCCTCGAATCACGCAGCTAAACAGCGCAAGCTAATCCTCACTGGAGGTTAAATTTAAAAACAGGCAAGTATGAGCGAAAGAAATGCTCAGCAAGTTAATTATAACCTATATAGGGTCGTTTTGATATAAAACCGACATCTGCATCAGCGCAGAACATTTAAAAATCATAATTGCTGAATCATAAAATTTTAATAGTGGAACCCCAGAATTGATTCCTTAATTGTATTCAAAAACCCTTTTTATATTTTCCAGCGACGCGCTTCAGCAATACTTTGAATCATAACGAGAATAAAACTCGTAAAACAGTGTTTACGGAAATATCGTAAACCACAATAACATGAAACCATGATTATGGATTGAATCATAAACTTTATTCAAAATTCAACTCTTGAAATTAATACTTATTTTGTTGTCATATCAAATTAGATATCAATACGAACTTTGATGCTCACAACACCCATACTGAAATCAACATCAATCATCTATACTAATACCACCTTTGATATTTAACAACAACGTAAGTATCCACAAAATCAGAAACTGAATCAAAGCCATAATTCACTTTTAATTCAAAACGAAATCAGTACTTTTAATCCAAAAAGAATCAGTTGATAAATTATTTATTCTATGAATATCAAAAATGATATGATAATTTAGATTAGGATCATCCTCCGACGGACGTACTATCACATGCTGATCAGCCCGTGTGATAGCACAAGGTCATGATTCATAGAAACGTGACCCCAAAAACACGAGTACTCAAACAAAAAGGCATAACTAGCCTGTGGCAAAATGGTGTCATAATATTCATATGGCACTTAGAAATAGCCCTCCGCTGGACCGTCCGTCCCGGTCACTTACGCAATTATGATCCAATCTTAAAACCTTTTATTGAAATGGGGTCATAATAACCGACACCCGAAATAATTTTATTCCCCCAATTCTTGGGTAGGAATATTCGCAACCAAATCACTTTTCTCAAATCCAAAACATTTGTAAATCCAGAAATTGGATAAGTAAAATCACTTGACTATTCTGAATATAGAATAACAGATGAGTATTTGCATAAACAGAATTATTTAATTCAGCGATATGTAAAACATTTATCTATTCCGAACAGAGAATAGGGAAAACAATACTTGCATAATATAATTCGAAATAAACGTCACTTGAATGATAAGTGAAGTCAGGGGTACTTGCCTTTGGGTTTTTAGCAGTTAGTCACACTCGCAAACACGCATCTATTCTGAAATTCTGTCTTAAAACATCACCGTCCTCCTTTTCAACACTTGACTGATATGCTGCTCCTGCGATTGCTAGAAGCCAGATGCCCAATACCATTCCATCCCATTCTTTATCCAATGTCTTGTCCTGATCAACTCGAATGATCCGCATCTATAATTAAAAGATACAACTTTAATTGTCTAAATGATAATTACTTGACGAACGGCGCGTCAAAACCCTATCGTCTACCCATACGATAGCCCACACATAATTATATCAGCCAAACACAGGAATCTTGACCCACATATGCACATAATTCACATAGCACGTAAGCACATAATCCACGTATCACATAATTCATATCACATATGACTCGGTTCGTCAAAAGGTTCGACTCGATATGTTTAAAACTGAAATCAGGTCAAAATATGATTTATCTATCAATAATCACCTCAGAATAACTTGTAAACAAACGACCTTTCGAAACAAAAAGGATTTGGGTCTCGAAAGTATTTTTAATGAAAGCGGAATATTTTTCTGAGTCTGTACGCGTTCGTTTCGTATTAAACAGACGAACGGTTGATTTATTATGAATTTTTGAACATTTTTCGAAATTAAAATGGGCTTCCGAATCATTTAATAATAAAATAATAGGGTTCAAACACCCTAAAATAATTTTATAAGAATTATCGAGCTTTTAAAATAATTTAAAATAATATTTAAAGCTCGAAACTATTTTTCGGAATTTTTAAATCAAAGTAGATAATTAAATCTAATTAAATAATCAATTAAAATTAATTAATAACTAATTAAATTAATTAATCAATTATTATTTAAATTAATTGATAAATTAAATAATTAATTATCAACTAAAATCAATTAATTAATCAATTAAGATTTATTGTAGAATAAAAATAATTTTCAGAAAATATATAATGAATTTTGAAATTAGAAAAATGAATTTTGAAATAAATTTTAAAAAGAAAATGCACAAACAGAATTATGAGTTGGGGTTTGGGGATTTTAAGATCAAAGGCGGGTCAAGTTGGTGGGTCGAAACCGGGTCACCCAACCCGTCCGGGTCGGGATGAACTCCGGCCGGATCCTGGGTTGAACCCAGTTTTCCGGCGGATTCTTTCCCCGTCCGGTGACCTCGATTCCGGCCTAAAATGGCTTTGTTTGCCCGCGTTTTTGCATCAATAACATCCTACAATTGTCCAGAATCACGATACAGGCAACAACCACAACAATCGATCAACCGATCGATTTTTCCGGCGAGCTTTAGAAAGCTCCGATCAAAACTACGATCTTACCAGTTTCTAAATCAAATTTAACATATTATACATGGAAACGAAGCTCTGATTATGCACAATCAGTTTATAACATCAAAATAACCCATAAATCAGTGAAACAAAAAGCCCCAAATTCGAAGATGAACCCTAAAATTACGAAATTAAAATTTACCAAACCTCAATTCATTTTGATGCTAAAATCAGATAGAACAGATTGAGGGCTTCACAACGGATATTCATACTTGTGATTTGGTGTTCAATAACACCTCCAAAATTGACTTTGATTTTCAGAATTCTCCAAGAACACCAAGAACACATATTCAAGAAATTTTCAGAAATTAAAACCTTAATTACTACATGATATTGAACTCTATTTTTGAAGTATAATATACCAAATTGACCAGAAAAACATGCTCTACAACATGGAAGCATCAAATCACATCAACAACATCAAGAACAAAAATTCGTAATTTAATTATCAAATAATTCGAATATAAATAATTAAATAAGAAAATTACTGTGATTTCTGGAAGGAAACTGATGATTGATTCAGATAGAAGATTTCGAGAGCTTCGTTTTGATATGCTGCACGCCCGAATCGGAGTTCGATAACGCCTTCGTTCGTGTGTTTAATTCTCGGGAACGTATCGGTTTTCTCGGGTTTTTCTCTGTATTTACGGTGTTTTAACTGGTTGCAAATGAATAAACGGAATAAACGAAATAAGAAATAGGCTATTTATATTTATGGAATATTGGATCGTTCTGGATCGTTTTGGATCGTTTTGGATCATTAAATTAGTTGCTTAGCCGCTAAGTAATTGCAATAACGATCCGATTTGATATCAAAATTGGATAATTATCCAAACCGGGCTTTTTATAAAATACTTTATACGAAAATAATGTAATAATATCCCGTCTTTTGAAAATACGGGTTTCGTTGGTTCACCGAAATGATTATCGTATCGAAAAACTTGCGCCGGGCCGTGCACGGGTCAAACCGTAATCCGGATCGAAAAAGTCAAAACACGGAAAATGTCCGGAATTACCAGATTAGGTTAGGAAGGAGTTTTCGGAAAAGTTTCGGGTTGTAAAAACGCAAAAACGGTTGAAGTCGGACGATTCCCGGCTTTATAAAATAATTTTGGTAATTATTCAGAAAATAATTAATAATACATAAATCATTATAAAATCATATAACACTCCAAAAATTACCAGAAAAATATCACAATTATCTATATTTTATTCTAGACATATAAAAATTTAAATACTCAAATAATATCACATCTAAACACCCAAACATCAATTCCACTTATCAGATAATTCACCTAAAATCACATAAATAATTCCAAATAATTATAATAATAATATTTGAAAATATGGGATATTACAATCTACCCACCTTATAAGGATTCCGTCCTCGGAATCAGTAGAAGAAAGCACTAAGGGTTTTCTAACCAACTTTCCATCACACAGCCTTACTTTGACTTGACCAGGATACTCAACTTAACTTGATTGGTATACCTTCGAATATTTGAGATGATAAAATCATAGAAAAGAAAAGAATTTCATATCATAACAGGATAGAATCTGAATTGGAGAAAAAGTATTGTTGAAATAAAAGAATAACTGAGAGATCAATATGATCAAACGAACTTGGTATTGCGTGTCCAAATTAAGACACTACTAAAGGTTGTTAACCTTCATGTATTCACAACACACACAAGTGATGGCGTCCCATCCAACTCCTATCACATAGACAGGTATACCTTGTGTCCCTTATATTTAAGGTTGTTCATCTCAGTCAGAATAAAAGAATATCAAAGGAATTCAAAATCAAATGAATAAAAATGAAAAGATTTCAAAGATGATATTTCTGAAGGAAATGAAATCCAGAGAACAAAATTCTGGCACGAAATGAATAAACTGGTGTTAGGGAATATATCCTCTAACAGATACCTCTTTTGAGAGAGGTCAAAAGAAATTATAGAAAGAAAAGGTATTGCCAAAGTCTTAATATTTATCTTCAATTTGAACTCTTCTGTTAACTCGCCATCTGATTCTAGACGCTTCTTCATGTTCCAAGGATATCGATAATCTTCATCGTCGTCAAAACGTAGTAGCCTCGAAAGATTTCACCATATAAGTTTGCAGTTTCCCGGAGTTCCATCCAGCTTAACACAGCCATCTCGAATGAATGCGCCTATCTTAGCTTACTCGTTGGTACTATATCCAATAGTCCAACAGGAACTCGATATGAGCTCAAACGTCCTCACATAGCTATACACACTCCTACACACTCTCGTTTCTAGTTTACTATAACCTCAGCTCTGATACCAACCTGTAACGCCCCCAAATCCGGGGTCAGAGGATTTGGTCGTCACTATAAAACTTCAATCCAAATTAACCTGTTAAATCAATAAATAAATGCCAGCGGAAGATAATTAACATAAATGACCCCAACTAATCCAAGATCTTTTAAGGTTACAGTTCTAGAAACAAGATATCCAAATTCCACAATAAATTTTTCACTTTCTTTTACAACTCTTTTCAATAAATCTCAAACTCAAAACTAAACCCACTAGTATAACTTCGAAATGAAGTATACTAGGCCCAAATAAAATACACAACTATAATATAATATAATATAAACAACTTTACATAATAAAACTTACACTAGTCCGCAAACCCTGGACCAACCACCTTCTAAAAGCTTCTTCTTTGCTTCCTCGAATCACGCAGCTAAACAGCGCAAGCTAATCCTCACTGGAGGTTAAATTTAAAAACAGGCAAGTATGAGCGAAAGAAATGCTCAGCAAGTTAATTATAACCTATATAGGGTCGTTTTGATATAAAACCGACATCTGCATCAGCGCAGAACATTTAAAAATCATAATTGCTGAATCATAAAATTTTAATAGTGGAACCCCAGAATTGATTCCTTAATTGTATTCAAAAACCCTTTTTATATTTTCCAGCGACGCGCTTCAGCAATACTTTGAATCATAACGAGAATAAAACTCGTAAAACAGTGTTTACGGAAATATCGTAAACCACAATAACATGAAACCATGATTATGGATTGAATCATAAACTTTATTCAAAATTCAACTCTTGAAATTAATACTTATTTTGTTGTCATATCAAATTAGATATCAATACGAACTTTGATGCTCACAACACCCATACTGAAATCAACATCAATCATCTATACTAATACCACCTTTGATATTTAACAACAACGTAAGTATCCACAAAATCAGAAACTGAATCAAAGCCACAATTCACTTTTAATTCAAAACGAAATCAGTACTTTTAATCCAAAAAGAATCAGTTGATAAATTATTTATTCTATGAATATCAAAAATGATATGATAATTTAGATTAGGATCATCCTCCGACGGACGTACTATCACATGCTGATCAGCCCGTGTGATAGCACAAGGTCATGATTCATAGAAACGTGACCCCAAAAACACGAGTACTCAAACAAAAAGGCATAACTAGCCTGTGGCAAAATGGTGTCATAATATTCATATGGCACTTAGAAATAGCCCTCCGCTGGACCGTCCGTCCCGGTCACTTACGCAATTATGATCCAATCTTAAAACCTTTTATTGAAATGGGGTCATAATAACCGACACCCGAAATAATTTTATTCCCCCAATTCTTGGGTAGGAATATTCGCAACCAAATCACTTTTCTCAAATCCAAAACATTTGTAAATCCAGAAATTGGATAAGTAAAATCACTTGACTATTCTGAATATAGAATAACAGATGAGTATTTGCATAAACAGAATTATTTAATTCAGCGATATGTAAAACATTTATCTATTCCGAACAGAGAATAGGGAAAACAATACTTGCATAATATAATTCGAAATAAACGTCACTTGAATGATAAGTGAAGTCAGGGGTACTTGCCTTTGGGTTTTTAGCAGTTAGTCACACTCGCAAACACGCATCTATTCTGAAATTCTGTCTTAAAACATCACCGTCCTCCTTTTCAACACTTGACTGATATGCTGCTCCTGCGATTGCTAGAAGCCAGATGCCCAATACCATTCCATCCCATTCTTTATCCAATGTCTTGTCCTGATCAACTCGAATGATCCGCATCTATAATTAAAAGATACAACTTTAATTGTCTAAATGATAATTACTTGACGAACGGCGCGTCAAAACCCTATCGTCTACCCATACGATAGCCCACACATAATTATATCAGCCAAACACAGGAATCTTGACCCACATATGCACATAATTCACATAGCACGTAAGCACATAATCCACGTATCACATAATTCATATCACATATGACTCGGTTCGTCAAAAGGTTCGACTCGATATGTTTAAAACTGAAATCAGGTCAAAATATGATTTATCTATCAATAATCACCTCAGAATAACTTGTAAACAAACGACCTTTCGAAACAAAAAGGATTTGGGTCTCGAAAGTATTTTTAATGAAAGCGGAATATTTTTCTGAGTCTGTACGCGTTCGTTTCGTATTAAACAGACGAACGGTTGATTTATTATGAATTTTTGAACATTTTTCGAAATTAAAATGGGCTTCCGAATCATTTAATAATAAAATAATAGGGTTCAAACACCCTAAAATAATTTTATAAGAATTATCGAGCTTTTAAAATAATTTAAAATAATATTTAAAGCTCGAAACTATTTTTCGGAATTTTTAAATCAAAGTAGATAATTAAATCTAATTAAATAATCAATTAAAATTAATTAATAACTAATTAAATTAATTAATCAATTATTATTTAAATTAATTGATAAATTAAATAATTAATTATCAACTAAAATCAATTAATTAATCAATTAAGATTTATTGTAGAATAAAAATAATTTTCAGAAAATATATAATGAATTTTGAAATTAGAAAAATGAATTTTGAAATAAATTTTAAAAAGAAAATGCACAAACAGAATTATGAGTTGGGGTTTGGGGATTTTAAGATCAAAGGCGGGTCAAGTTGGTGGGTCGAAACCGGGTCACCCAACCCGTCCGGGTCGGGATGAACTCCGGCCGGATCCTGGGTTGAACCCAGTTTTCCGGCGGATTCTTTCCCCGTCCGGTGACCTCGATTCCGGCCTAAAATGGCTTTGTTTGCCCGCGTTTTTGCATCAATAACATCCTACAATTGTCCAGAATCACGATACAGGCAACAACCACAACAATCGATCAACCGATCGATTTTTCCGGCGAGCTTTAGAAAGCTCCGATCAAAACTACGATCTTACCAGTTTCTAAATCAAATTTAACATATTATACATGGAAACGAAGCTCTGATTATGCACAATCAGTTTATAACATCAAAATAACCCATAAATCAGTGAAACAAAAAGCCCCAAATTCGAAGATGAACCCTAAAATTACGAAATTAAAATTTACCAAACCTCAATTCATTTTGATGCTAAAATCAGATAGAACAGATTGAGGGCTTCACAACGGATATTCATACTTGTGATTTGGTGTTCAATAACACCTCCAAAATTGACTTTGATTTTCAGAATTCTCCAAGAACACCAAGAACACATATTCAAGAAATTTTCAGAAATTAAAACCTTAATTACTACATGATATTGAACTCTATTTTTGAAGTATAATATACCAAATTGACCAGAAAAACATGCTCTACAACATGGAAGCATCAAATCACATCAACAACATCAAGAACAAAAATTCGTAATTTAATTATCAAATAATTCGAATATAAATAATTAAATAAGAAAATTACTGTGATTTCTGGAAGGAAACTGATGATTGATTCAGATAGAAGATTTCGAGAGCTTCGTTTTGATATGCTGCACGCCCGAATCGGAGTTCGATAACGCCTTCGTTCGTGTGTTTAATTCTCGGGAACGTATCGGTTTTCTCGGGTTTTTCTCTGTATTTACGGTGTTTTAACTGGTTGCAAATGAATAAACGGAATAAACGAAATAAGAAATAGGCTATTTATATTTATGGAATATTGGATCGTTCTGGATCGTTTTGGATCGTTTTGGATCATTAAATTAGTTGCTTAGCCGCTAAGTAATTGCAATAACGATCCGATTTGATATCAAAATTGGATAATTATCCAAACCGGGCTTTTTATAAAATACTTTATACGAAAATAATGTAATAATATCCCGTCTTTTGAAAATACGGGTTTCGTTGGTTCACCGAAATGATTATCGTATCGAAAAACTTGCGCCGGGCCGTGCACGGGTCAAACCGTAATCCGGATCGAAAAAGTCAAAACACGGAAAATGTCCGGAATTACCAGATTAGGTTAGGAAGGAGTTTTCGGAAAAGTTTCGGGTTGTAAAAACGCAAAAACGGTTGAAGTCGGACGATTCCCGGCTTTATAAAATAATTTTGGTAATTATTCAGAAAATAATTAATAATACATAAATCATTATAAAATCATATAACACTCCAAAAATTACCAGAAAAATATCACAATTATCTATATTTTATTCTAGACATATAAAAATTTAAATACTCAAATAATATCACATCTAAACACCCAAACATCAATTCCACTTATCAGATAATTCACCTAAAATCACATAAATAATTCCAAATAATTATAATAATAATATTTGAAAATATGGGATATTACATTTACTCATTCCAGAAAGGGGAATTACAATTCACAAATCACCTCATTGGTTGATGGAATTTAGAGATGATAAAGGAGTCAGAAGATTTTTCAGACTTGAAGACCAACTCAAGATTGCCAGCAATGAAACTCTCAGGGAAATGCAATCTAAGTTGGATATCAGTGATGAAGATGAAGCTGAATTCTACAGACAACTCCAACTCCAAATTGAGGAAAATGACAAAGGGCTAGGAAAGAAAACAAGGGAACAAAGAAGAAAAAGATGATTTGCTCAGACTAAAGGAGCACCCTTGGAAATTCTGTAAATCTTCAATTACCTCCTAGTACATACACTTTTGCAGCACTTTTAAATTTCTACTTAGTTTCAATTCATATATTTGTTAAGTGTTTTGTTATCATCAAGTTAACCCTGAATTTATGTCTACAATTCTTATAGACATAAATAGGGGGAGATTGTTATGAATATATGTGCATTAGTTTGATGATATGTTTAATAAAACACTTAAGTAGAAGTTTAGTGTTTGCAGCCTCAACGGATAAGACCACTTTGGCTATCCGTTGATGGTGCAGCTTTACTTAGAAATAAGTCTAGTGTTGTAGCACATTTCAGTCTTTGTATTTGAGATATAATTCTTAAAAGTTGAGAGAAAAATTAAGTTATGTTGACTACTAGAAGATATGCAAATAGGAAGGCCAATTGTAAATATTTCATGCCTTGTAATTTTGTATAAATGAAGTGGTATCAACGGATATCTTAAAGACCTTCAACGGATGAGAAACAAAGCTTCAACGGATGTCTCTAAAGCTTCAACGGATAGAGCTTCAACTACTAACACATCAACGGATAAAGCCATCAACGGATGAAGGCTTCAACGGATGTTCTGTTAAATAGCAGTTGATAAGTGGTAGTTGTAACAGCAGACAGAGGCACATGGGTTGTCAGAGATAACTGAAATGTGGAAGCCTAATTTCAGGAACATCAGAAAAACAGCCGTTCTACTCTAGTACAAAGAGGCAATAGTCAACAAAGTACTTGAGTGATATGGAGAAGAAACAAGTAGAGAACTTATTTTATAATTGTATTTTTATCTTTGTCTTCACTTGTACACTTGGTAATATATAAACCAAGTAGCAGCTAGTAATTAGATAAGAATTTTTCCAGTGCTGTTTAGAAAATCTTGAGAGAAAAATTATCTAGTTTGTACTAGGATGCAGCTGTGATCAACATCTTGAATCACAGATTTTCTGAAATACCATCTCTGGTGGAACAACAATCCACCAGAAAAGTTTTTAAGGTCTGTTGTGTTCTTTACATTAGTGCTTGAATATATATCTGTCTATATTAGCTTAAAGCAATTCACACACTTGTTTATCTTGAACACAAAGCCTTCAAAACTGCTCAAAACTTGAAAAAGTTTTGAGATTTACATTCAACCCCCCTTCTGTAAATCTCATTGTTAGTCCACTAGGAATAACAATTACCCTATTTGACATTACATTATCAATAGCACTATGCAGTAAGTGTCGTACCTTAGCATCCTTAGCAATTGATGCGATATCTTCAGTAGTGTAATCACTCTTCTCCTTTGGTACAGACTTTGCTGCTTCACCTGCAACTGCAACAACGAGCTTGGTTGGTTTGTGAGGCCCTTCCTTGATTCTATCAAGATATTCTGGATCTGTAGCTTCCAGAAACATGATCATCCTCACCTTCCATATGGCATATTCAGATGGTCTCAATATGGGAACTCTAATAGTCTCATATCGGCTTTGGATTTGTATCTTTGGAGGTTCTTCAGCTTTGGTGGGCTTAGTTGGAGTTTCTGCTTCAGACATGATTGTGTTTGGATCTTAAACTGTTTGTGTGTTAACAGATAGGCTCTGATACCACTTGTTAGGTCACACACACACTGTAGAGGGGGTGAATACAGTGTATAGTACAATCAAATCAAACTTTAATAACTCAAGTAACAGAAACCAAACTTTATTAAAACAATAAACTCTGTTTCAGTATGGAACTATTCTCTCTCAGTGATGAACAAATATCACGAGAGCTGCTAGGGTTACAATGAATAATCTTCTCGATTGTGATAACACTTATAGTGTAAACCCTATGTCTGTGTTTATATACTACACAGTTACAAGATAATCGCTAATTGATATGGAATATAATTCTGCTTCCTAAAATATATCAATCAGATATCTTTTCTTCCAAGTATTCTATTCTTCATAGAATTCCTTCTTCATGCATATCTCTTCTTATGTTTGTCTCGATCTTCTTTCCTTTAACCAGCTGCCTTCCTTAACTGAATGTCCTTCAGTACTTAAGTTCTGATATCCATCTTCTGATAATTATCTCCTGATAATATAAGTACTGATATCCTTAAGTCCTGACTTTCAGTAAGTACTGATTTATCCTGTTTAAGTAAGATCTGAAAACTAAACATAAATCACATTAGCCATGACATTATCAAATATATCTAACAAAGTTTTTTCAACATTTTCATGTAAATCTCAATAAATAATTGGTCATAATTGACTCAATGGATAAATATAATATAATGGTTAATTATAAATATGAAATCATGTAATTATATCTAAGTGAAATGAGTCATCAACGACTAAGAAGAATAAACTATCAACGACTAAACTCATCAAATCATCAAATGCTCGAAGAATACACTATCAATGGCTAGAGTAACAAATAGCAATTGAAAGTGACTTGACAAAGCATATTTATGAAATCTGACAAAGCACATGGGTTGATTGAAGATCTCATTTTGAAAATGAAAGCCAAGACAAAACGTGCATGTGATCTTGGATTCTGAAGAAGAAGAAACATTATATTTATATGCATGACAAATTGGACGAATACACAAAGCAATACATCAATATAAAATCTAGCCTCATTTGTCAAGTTTCATGAGAAATAATGCAGAAGCAATCTTACTCAACTTAGGAGACCGTGCTTTGAATTGACTAGTAAAGATTGTAAGTTGGTATTATATAAACCAAGTAGAAGTAGTGTTTCATATAAGAAATAAGTTTATAGAGTTTTTCACTGAGCTTAGCCGAGAGCAATATTTCCGAGAGAAATACTGTAAAAAGTAGTTGTGAAATTACCTTGTAATTTGCACATAATATTTCTTCAATATATAACTCAGGTAGCAATTTATCAAATAAAACACCTGAAATTTTTAAGTCTTGTGTTTTCATTTCCTTTTAGTAGTTGTTAAGGTTTAAGAAGTTGAAAATTATAATCTGTATTCAACCCTCCTCTACACATATTATCATGTTATTGATTGAAGTAAATAAGAATTGCTATGAGAGCAAGCCTTCAACATATAGAGGGTTTAAAGATCTTGAAGCTATTCAATCAATCGTGGGTAAGAAGGATGTTGGTGTGAAGATTTTATTGCCGGACAAAGAATATTATTCTCACTGGAAAGTGAAGATGAGGCTTCACTTGATGTCTCAAGATGAGAGTTTTGTTGATTATATTGACAATGGTCCTCATGTTCTTATAGAGACAATCATAGGTCTTGTTGTAGCTGATGGAACCATTAGTGCTGACAAAATTGTTGTAAAGAATCCAGATGATTATTCATCAAAAGATCTTGAAGAAGTCAACAAAGATAAGAGGACTATAAAAATTATGTTTAATGGTATAGATTCTGACATGTTTGAATGTGTCATCAACAGCTCTACAGCTAAGAATGTTTCAGATACCATTCAAAATCTATGGAAAGATTTGAACAGGTCAAAGAGAACAAGATGCAACTTCTCATACAATATTATGAGTATTTTCACACTATTCCCGGAGAAGGCTTGAGTGAAACATTCAACATATTCCAAAAATTATTGAATGGGTTAAAGTTTTATGGAAGAGTCTATCAAGTCAAAGATTCTAATCTGAAGTTCTTAAGATCTCTTCCAAAGGAATGGAAGTCAACAACAGTCTCTGTCAGAAACTCATATGAATACATGAAATACACTCTTGACTGAAATGTATGGAGTCCTGAAGACTTATGAGCTGTAAATACAACAAGATGAAGAAATTAAAAAGGGCCAAAGATAAGATAGACCCGTAGCTCTTGTTACATCAAATCACTGTGGGAAGAAAGTGGAAGCCAAGGTGGAATCTGCAACCAATGAAGCTGAAGAAACAAGATCAAAATTATCAAAATAAAAAGCCAAAGATGTTGCAACTGAGAGTGAATCATCTTCAACAGATGAACTAGAAAAGTTGGATGGACATATGGCTTTTCTGCCAAAAATATTTTTTAACTTGATATTCAAAAGAAAATCTTTATTCAAGTCATTCAACAAGGAGTTCAATACAAATAAGAATTTGGTTGATTATCCAAATTCAAATGCTAAAGATGTGGAACAGCTGGACATTTTATAAATAAATGTAGAAAGTTACAGAACCCTAGAGGTGGTGAAGTTGTTGATTAAAAGAAGAAATATTTTGATCTCTTGAGACAAAAAGAGAAAACTTTCATCATTGAGGAAAAAGACTGGGTTGATGGTGATGACTCTGATGAAGAAGATGAATATGTGAATTTGGCACTAGTGGTTTGTTAGATATATTTGATAATGTCATGTGTAATATGATTTGTGTTTAGTTTTCAGATCTTACCTAACAGGACAAATCAATACTTAACTGGAAATCAACACTTATACTGAAGACATAACTTAAGATATCAGAACTTAAGTGATCAGAAGATATTTATCAGGAGATAATATCAAGACTTAAGATGACTTTCAAATAAGGCAGGCGGCTGATTGAAAAGAAAGAAGATCGAGACTAAGACAGAAAGAATTGTGTATGAAGAAAGAATTCTATGAAGAATAGAATACTTGGAAGAAAAGATAACTAGTTGATATATTTTAGGAAGCAGAATTATATTCCATATCAATTAGAAGATTATCTTGTAATTGTGTAGTATATAAACACAGGCATAGAGTTTACACTATAAGTGTTACGATTATCGAAGTTATTATTCTTTGTAACTCTAGCAGCTCTCGTGATAATTTATTCATCACTGAGAGAGGACAGTTTTATATTGTAACAGAGTTTATTATGTTGAATAAAATCTGTTTTCTGTTACTTGAGTTCTTATATTCCATTTGATTGTGCTAAACACTGTATTCAACCCCCTTCTACAGTGTGTGTGACCTAACAAGTGGTATCAGAGTTATCCGTTAACACACAAACAGTTTAAGATCCAAAATCAATCATGTCTGAAGAAGAAACTCCAACCAAGCCCACCAAAACTGAAGAACCTCCAAAAACCATAACCCCATAGTCGATATGAGACTATAAGAGTTCCCATATTGAAACCTTTTGAGTATTCCATATGAAAAGTAAAGATGGCTATGTTTCTGGAAGCTACAGATCCAGCATATCTCGACAG
This sequence comes from Apium graveolens, assembly GCF_009905375.1. Classification (NCBI taxonomy): domain Eukaryota; kingdom Viridiplantae; phylum Streptophyta; class Magnoliopsida; order Apiales; family Apiaceae; genus Apium; species Apium graveolens. The sequence goes on from NW_027418705.1 coordinate 83,798, forward strand.
ACTTTATGAAGGACCACATATGCCAACCAAACTCTCTGTGGAAGTTGCAGGTCAGCCAGCAAAGTCTGTACCAAAGGAGAAAAGTGATTACACTGCTGAAGATATCTCATTGATTGCAAAGGATGCAAAGGTAAGACACTTGCTGCATAGTGCCATTGATAATGTCATGTCAAACAGGGTAATTAACTGCAAGAATGTAAAAGAGTTATGAGATGCTTTGGAAACAAGGTGTCAGGGAACTGATTCAATCAAGAAGAACAGGAAGACAATACTCACTCAAGAGTATGAGCACTTTGACTCAAAGCCTGATGAGTCATTAACTGATTAATATGACAGATTTGTCAAACTCTTGAATGATTTGTCACTAGTTGACAAAGAGTATGATATTGAAGATTCAAATCTTAAGTTCCTGTTAGCTCTTCCCGAAAGATGGGATTTGAAGGTCACAATAGTAAGAGACAACTATGCTCTTGAGGAAATAACTCTTGACGAAATTTTTGGGATGCTCAAGACTCATGAACTTGAGATGGAACAAAGAAACAAGAGGAATGGAAGAAAGTCAAGAACAGTTGCCTTTGTAGTTGAGGAGGAAAGTCCCAAAGAAGCTGCCTCAAAGAAAGGCAAGGGAAAGGCTCTCATCACAAAGTCTGATACTGAGTCATCAAGTTCTGATAGTGATGATGACTCAGAAACTGAAAGTATACCTGAGATGGACCATGATGAGGAGATGATGAAGCTGTGTGCTCTTATGGTGAAAGGGATCACAAAGATTGCATACAGAAAATTCATGAGAGGAAAGAAGTTTTCCAGGAAAGGTGCAAGTTCTGATAAGAAAGGTTTCAGAAAATCTGAAGGCAAAGGAGGAAAGTTTGACAGAGGAGATTACTCAAATGTTAAATGCTATAACTGTGGTGAGAAATGCCACATATCTCCAGATTGCAGAAAAGGGAAAAGTGACAAAGGCAAGGCTCTTGTCACAAAGAAGAAAAGCTGGTCAGATGCTTCAGATTCTGAGGATGAGGAAAACTATGCCTTGATGGCAAATGCTGATAGCAGTTCTGATACTGCTAACTTAAAGGTACCTCAAACTACTTATGCCTTTTATACTGATGATATTACTGAGTTGAGAAGATATCTTAAAACCATGTTCATTAGTTATAAAGATCAAACTTTAACATGTGAAAGATTAACTTTTGAAAATCTTTCTTATAAAAAGAGGAATGATTATTTAGAAAAAGAGTTAGTCATGTTCCATCAAACTCAGAAAGACAGAGATGATCCCTTTTATGTTAGGGATGAAGTGTTAAAAATGAATGAATCTCTAAAAACTGAGTTAGAAAAGGAAAGAGAGATTATCAGGACTTGGACTAACTCTGGTAAAGCAACTCAGGATATTCTTAGTAGTGGAAACTGGAAAGAGGGCTTAGGTTATGGAAACTGGAAAGAGGGCTTAGGTTATGGAGATGATAAGAATAGTAAGGGAACTGTAGAAACTGAGCCTATAGTTGTTAAACAAAAATCAAAGATAAATCCTGTTAAGTTTGTAACTACAAAGTCTGATATTGATAAATCAGAAGTTAAGGAGAAAGTAACTTCTGAAAAACCTAAACAGGATAAGCCAACTGAAGTTAACATAGGCTTAATGACTAAGAAGCAGCTTAAACATAAGCTGAAAGATGTTAAGAATGTAAACAGGGTAAAGCCACCTAGGAAAAATAGGAATGGAAAGGAAGGTATGAACAAAAGTAACAATTATAAGCCTCTTTCTAATACTCCTAGAAAAACATGTCATAACTATGGAAATTCTAACCATCTGGTTTCTTTTTGCAGGAAGAATAAGAATATAAACTCCTTACCTTCAAAATCAGGAGTTAAGAGTCAGTCTGTTAGATATAAGCCATAAAATCCTTATTTTCATTGTGGTAGTTTATGGCATTCCATTTATACTTGTAAGGAATATCATAGTTGTACTATGATTATTATCAAATACAACCTTCTGTAAAGAAAGTTAGCATTATTCCTTCTAGTATAAGTTCTGATGCAAAGTCTGATATTGCAAATTCTGATAAAAAAACTGTTAACATAAAATCTGATGCTAAATCCGCTGCAAATGTTAACAAACTTCAAAAGGCCAAAGGATCCAAGCAATTATGGGTCCTTAAAACTAATCATTAGTGGTCTTTGTGATTGCAGGGCAACAGGAAGAACATCCTAGTTCTGGACAGTGGATGTTCAGGACATATGACTGGAAATAAAGCCCTGCTATCAGACTTTGTGGAGAAAGCTGGCCCAGGTGTTTCTTATGGAGATGACAACATTGGAAAAACTCTGGGATATGGCAATATCAATCTTGGGAATGTCATCATTGAAAAAGTAGCTCTGGTCTCAGGACTTAAACACAATCTGCTAAGCGTGAGTCAAATCTGTGACAGAGGTTATCATGTGGATTTCTTTGAAGAATACTGTGAAGTTGTAAGCAAATCTACAGGAAATGTTATTCTGAAAGGATACAGGCTTGGTAACATTTATGAAGCCAAGCTTTCAACAAGTACTGATGGTTCTGCAATCTGTCTGTTGAGTAGAGCATCAATTGAAGAAAGCTGGGATTGGCACAAGAAACTCTCTCATTTAAATTTTAACAATATAAATGAACTTGTCAAGAAAGATCTTGTGAGAGAATTTCTAAAATCAGTATTTGCTCCTGATGGCCTTTGTGATTCATGTCAGAAGGCAAAATAAAAAAAATCTTCATTCAAGAGCAAGACTGAATCATCAATTCTTGAGCCTTATCACCTACTACATGTTGATCTATTTGGTCCAGTGAATGTCATGTCTATTGCAAAGAAGAAATATGCTATGGTCATAGTGGATGAGTTCACCAGATACACATGGGTGTATTTCTTGCACACAAAAAGTGAAACTGCATCTATCTTGATTGATCATGTCAAGCAACTGGATAAATTGGTCAAAGATTCTGTGAAGATCATAAGAAGTGATAATGGCACTGAGTTCAAGAATTTGATCATGGAAGAGTTCTGCAAAGACCATGGAATAAAGCAGGAATTTTCTGCTCCTAGAACTCCACAGCAAAATGGAGTTGTTGAAAGAAAGAATAGAACTCTTATTGAAGCTGCACGAACTATGCTTGATGAAGCAAAGTTGCCAACATACTTTTGGGCTGAAGCTGTGCAGACTGCTTGTTTTACTCAGAATTCAACACTTATCAACAAGCATGGAAAAATACCATATGAGATGGTGAAGACAAAGAAGCCAAATCTGAAGTATTTTCATGTATTTGGATGCAAGTGTTTTGTTTTTAAGACTCATCCCGAACAACTATCCAAATTTGATCTAAAAGCTGATGAAGGAACCTTTGTTGGATATCCACTTTCTACAAAAGCCTTCAGAGTCTACAATTTAAGAACAATGGTTGTCATGGAATCATCAATATCTCTTTTGATTATAAGAAGATTACTGGACTTGAAGATTTCAATGATCATGATCAGCTGAGATTCGAAAATTAAGTTTTAAATTCTGATTCTGTAAATCCTGATACTGCAAACTCTGATGGATTAAACTCTGATGTTATTGAAACTGTGGTGACTACGCATAAGGAAAATGCACCTGTGCAGGGGTAGCATACTGAAGATCTAACCACATCTCAAGAAGCATCAGAACCTACAACAGGCTCTTCAAGTTCTGATGGGCCAAGTTCTGATAATTATGGAAACTCATGTTCTGATATTTCTGGAAACTCAAATTCTGAAGGATCCAACACAAAGAGCATAATTTCAGGGGGAGCATCAGAAAATGTTGATGGAGACAGTATGGATCATGGAGAAGCATCCAGTTCTAGAGAAAACCTTCCATCTACAAGGAAGCGGACTAAAGCACATACACCTGACTTAATTATTGGAAATCCTGATATAGGTGTCAGAACTAGAACAACTACATCAAATGAATGTCTTTATCATTCGTTTCTTTCTCAGACTGAACCAAAGAAAGTGGAAGAAGATCTTCAAGATGCTGATTGGGTGCAAGCAATGCAGGAAGAGTTAAATGAATTTGAAAGAAATAAAGTCTGGACCCTAGTGCCAAGACCAAGGAACATATCAGTTGTTGGAACAAAGTGGGTGTTCAGAAACAAAACTGACGGTGATGGCATAATTACAAGGAACAAAGCAAGGCTGATTGCAAAAGGATACTCTCAACATGAGGGAATTGATTATGATGAAACATTTGCACCAGTTGCTAGATTAGAAGCCATAAGAATATTTTTGGCTTATGTTGCTGACAAGAAGTTTAAAGTCTTTCAAATGGATGTGAAAAGTACTTTTCTTAATGGAGAATTGGAAGAGGAAGTATATGTTGAACAACCTCCAGGCTTTGTAGATCCCAAATTTCTCAATCATGTCTACAGGCTTGATAAAGCACTTTATGGCCTTAAGCAAGCTCCAAGAGCATGGTATGAGACATTAGCTCAGTTTCTTCTGAAAAGTGTATTTAACAGAGGGACTATTGAAAAAACATTGTTCTACCTCAACCATGGAAATGACTTACTTTTGGTGCAAATATATGTTGATGATATCATTTTTGGTTCTACAAATGACAGACTTTGTAAGAAGTTTGCCAAACTGATGTGGTCAAGATATCAAATGAGTATGATGGGAGAACTTAACTATTTTCTGGGCCTTCAAGTCAAGCAGAATGAAGAAGGAACTTTTATTTGTCAATCTAAGTACACCAGAAATTTGTCGAAGAAATTTGGAATGCAGGATTGTTCAAGTGCATCCACTCCTATGGCCACTGCAACTAAGTTGGATAAAGATACTGGTAAATCAGTAGATATTACTGATTACAGAGGTATGATTGGCTCTCTACTCTATCTAACTGCAAGTAGACCTGATATCATGTATGCTACCTGTCTTTGTGCAAGATTTCAAGCAGATCCGAGAGAACCTCACTTAACAGATGTGAAAAGAATTTTCAAGTACCTTAAGGGTACAGCTGATCTGGGATTGTGGTATCCTAGAGAATCAGACTTTAAGCTAATAGGATACTCAGATGCAGATTTTGCAGGATGTAAAATTGATAGGAAAAGCACAAGTGAAAGCTGCCAATTTCTTGGAGGCAGATTGGTTTCTTAGTTTTGCAAGAAACAGAAGTCAATTTCCACATCAACTGCAGAAGCAGAATACATTGCTGTAGGAAGCTGTTGTGCACAGATTCTTTGGATAAGAATTAGTTACTGGATTATGGGTTAGAATTTTCTAAAATCCCTATTTACTGTGATAATCAAAGTACTATTGCTATGACAGGTAATCCAGTTCAGCACTCAATGACAAAACACATCAGTATTAGGTACCACTTTATAAGGGAACATGCGGATGAAGGTACAGTGGAATTGCATTTTGTTCCCACAAATCAACAACTAGCAGATATCTTCACAAAACCACTGTGTGAAGCTACTTTTACAAGATTGGTAAATGAACTTGGAATGGTTTCAGGTTCTTTCTCTAAATTTGCTTAGTTTATGTTCTGATACATCAGATTTTATGATCAGTATTTACAGATATTACTATCTTTGTGTATTATGTGCTTGAATTGAAAATTACTTAAGTGCTGATTGTTGTCTGATGTGAATTTCTAAACTCTGATAATGATTTGAATGTTTATGTGACTATTCAATCCAATGAGGATAACTGTGCTAGATGTTGACCTAGTAGTCTTTAATATACTAAAGATCCCATGTTTGAAGTAATTGTTTATATGGAACTCTTTTAACACAAGCAAATTCTGATATTGAGCTTAGTTATGCCTTATTTCTAAGATATACTGAAGTGAATCAGACTTTACTCTTTGTCTGATATTTAGCTTAATGCACACACTTACACTCCATATGAATGATGAAAATTACTGTGGTGATCAATGTTATTTTAGATGAACAGTTTATGTGTCAGATTGCATAAATTCTGAGGACAAGTTCTGATGGAAGTTCTGATGATTAAGTTCTGATGAAACCATATCAGTATTTGTGTGAAGAATTACAGGAATACACATTCACTTTTCGAGTTAAGTAGCCATATTCTGATGACTTTTAAATCATGATAATAATCAAGTTTTGATGCTGACGTGGCAGTATTTATTTACTTGGTTTATTTTTTGTCATTACTTGAACGATAATATTTTTACAGAATATTGGTTAATGTGAGATAAAATAGTCATAATCATTGTAGGTTAGTGGTTAATGTGTATGTCCTGAAAAACTGCATGTGCACGGTAATTATTGCTTATTTTATGTGCCATTAACTCTTATTCTAACCGTTTACTGACTGTTCACATGGTGCCAGGTGTAAAGTGTATCCAATACTTCAAAAATATGACTGTTGAGTGGAGAGAGTATATATATGAGAGATAAAAGATTTTCTAATCTTTTACTTACTTTTCTATTCTAAATCTCTTTTTCTTTCTCTCTCTCTCTCTTTTATTTTCTGAAGTTGTTTTTTCACTCAGGACTTTTTACAAACACTTTGCAAACATTCTCTTATTCACTTAATTTCTTACAGAGATGGCACCAAAAGATGTAATTTTTGATGGAGCTAAGTTTGTTCCTAATAACTTCTCCGCTATTCTTAACAAGTCAGAAGCCCCATCAGAACTTCATTTCATTCAGGACTTTCTTGCTAGTTCTGATATTGGGTACGCTCTGATCTCACCTAAAGCAGTCTCTGGTACTCAAGTACTGGAGTTCTGGAGAAGCGGAGTATAGGATGATGGTGGTGCTCAAGGGTCCCCAAGTATTATTTTTTCATCAGGGGAGGATGAGCATGTCATGACATTGGCTACGGTTCTCCAAGCACTGCAGCTGCCTGAGAACTATGTTTATTCTAATGTTGAAGAGCCAGTTCTTCAAAACATGATGGCTGGTCTGGGGTATGAGAGGACATTGGCTAAGCTGGGTCAGTTGAAGAGATCCTACATAAGGAGGGAATGGAGTTTCTTCTTTGACTGTATAACCAAGGCTTTTGCAAACAAATATTCTAATTTCGATGCAATTCCCATATTCAGCCAACAATTCGGGTATGCTCTCATAAATCAAACTGATTTTGATTATGCAAGTGCTATCTTAGGTTTTATTGGGGATAGAATGACAGAACATAGAAATACTGTTTATTTTGCTAGATTCTGTCAGCTTATCTATAGTTTTTGTTGTGATAATAAGCCCCAATCTGCTAGTGAATTAATTTCATCATTCAGACTAGCTAAAAGAGCTTTTAATGACTTATTATCTACTGATAATAAGAAGGCTGTGTTAAGACCCCTCCTAGTTCCTTTATCTGTCAAACAAGCCTTAATAACCTACGATCCAGTTAAATACACTGAACTATATCCTGATGTTCAACCATTCGAACCTCATCCATCAGCACCTACCACCTCTACACAAACACCTCAAACTTCTCAACCTCAACCTTCAGATCCTACAGTGCAGCCTTCATCTTCCAAACCCAAAAGGACTAAGAAAGTACCTCAGACTCAACAGAAGAGAAGGAGATTTATTCTGCGAGATGAATCAGATGCTGAGGAACAGGTTCCCATATCAGAACCTGTTATTGTAGAAGCTGAGAAGGTTTCTTCTCAGAAAGATACTGTAACTGGGAGTTCTAGGCCCCTCAAAAGGCTTAGAAAATTAAATTATAATGATAAAGCTCCTACAGTGTCTCCATCTTTGAAGAAAGTAAAGAAACAGAGAGCTCATAGGGACATAGTTGAGTCAGATTCAAATGTAGTGGAAGCAGCTAAGGAAGGGGATCAGGAATCTCTGATCTCAACAGAACCAGTTGTTATTGAATTACTTCCTTCTGCACAACCAGAAACTGCACAACCAGAAACTGCTCAAGCTAAAATACCTACACCTCCTATGTCACCTATAGTTGATCCAGTACATACTGAAGAACCAGGTACAAGTGCTGAAATTGATATTCATAACTTGATTGTACCTGAGGTTTTGTACTTAGAAGCTCCACCAATTCAACTCACTCCACCAACAATATCAATTTTTGATGTTGATCAGAACCTGGCTGCATATCAAAATTTAGAGGATGATGTTGAAGCCTCTATAGCCTCATATACTACTATTTTATCCGAGGATGCTGATACTGCAGATTCTACAAGTTCTGATGCTGTTAATGAAGAAACTGTTGGTGAAGCTGCTGCTAATTTAGATGTTGATGCAGCTGGTCCATCAGGACATGCATCTCAACAAACAGTTAATAAAGCCGATTTAGTCAAGAAGTTTGTTATAGGGGAAGCACCAGTACCTTGGAGTGAAACTCCTAGAGGAAGGGAGTGGACTAAAGAATGGAACTCAGTTAGTTTTGTTCCTTCTGAAAAGATTCTTATTGAGCATCTTGCAAAAGCTGATGAAATGCTGATAAATGATGATTTCAAGGCACAGCTGAGAGTTACTGTATTGAGTACAAGGCACCTTCAAGGTCAACACTCAATAACTCATGACAAGGTGAATAAAATTCAAGAAAACTTGATCCAACAAGATATGAATGTGAAACTTGAAAAGAGCAGATTTTTCAAGCCAGCCTTTGACAGAATTGCCTACATTGAGAAAACTCAGGAAAAGCAACAAACTCAAATTGAAGAAATTCTGAAGAATCAAGCTTCTCACCAAACTCAACTCAATGAGATCTAATCCTCTGTGGAATTGCTTGTCTCTCTTCTTTTACCTGTAAATGCAAATCTATTCAGACACTGAAAGGAAATGATGATGGAAATGATGACCAGGGAAACTCTGATAAGGGTAGAGGTCAAGGTCAAGGCAAAGGATTTTCATCGAGTAAAGCTAGAATTACAAGTCAAGGAACAAGTTCTGATACTGGGAGAAGAATAAGTTCTGATACTGGTAAAAGGATAAGTTCTGGTGAACATTTGGAACTTGATGAAGAAATTTCAAGGGAGTTATTTCTTAAAAAAAATCCAGGAATGGACTTTGAGAGTCTAAAGGAAGAAGAAGCTAGACTCAAAGCAGAAGGTGTCAAGACAAAATCTAAAACTTCTGTTGTTGAAAGAAAATTTCCAAAACCTAAGGGTATTGTGATAATGGAAAGAACAAATTCTGAGGCAACCAAGGCCAAATCACAAATGGAAATTGATCCAAGGTTCAAGGGCAAAGAAAAAGTTGATGAACCTGTAAAGGTTTATATGCCAGTCATGGATGCAGAAATAACTGATGATGAAGAAGATACTAGTCTTACTCTGATTTCAAAGAAGATTTCTCAAACAACCTCTGACATGGCTCATGTTGTTCAGAGTCAAGATGTAGTAAGTTCTGATATGACAGTCAAGCAAGAAACCTCTGACATAGCTCAAGTTGGCTTGATATCAGAAGATAAGGAAAAGAAAACCTCTGACATTGCTCATGTTAAACCTTCAAAAATACTCCTACCAGGATTCACCAATGATAAACAGGCTCAACCTTTGAAGAATGTAACTAGTGGTTTTGAAGCAAGAGTTGTTACATGAAAGGAAAGAAGAGACAAATCCGGGTTGGGTAGTTCTGATGAAAGGAAAGATAAGACAGGCGGCTGATTAAAAGGAAAGAAGATCGAGACTAAGACAGAGAGAATTGTGCATGAAGAAAGAAATCTATGAAGAATGGAATACTTGGAAGAAAAGATAACTAGTTGATATATTTTAGGAAGCAGATTTATATTCCATATCAATTAGAAGATTATCTTGTAACTTTGTAGTATATAAACACAGGCATAGAGTTTACACTATAAGTGTTACGATTATCGAAGTTATTATTCTTTGTAACTCTAGCAGCTCTCGTGATTACTTGTTCATCACTGAGAGAGGACAGTTTCATATTGTAACAGAGTTTATTGTGTTGAATAAAATTTGTTTTCTGTTACTTGAGTTCTTATATTCGATTTGATTGTGCTAAACACTGTATTCAACCCCCTTCTACAGTGTGTGTGACCTAACATGGTTAATGATGATGGTCTTGAAGCTAACCCATCAAGCAATCATATAATCACTATTTATCTTTCTAACCTGAGTAAGAGTGAATGTAAAAAAACCATTAATGACATGTCTTTGGAATTGTATACTCTGTATATTACTCTAAAATCTCTCAAAAAGGAAAATGCTAGAGTAAAAGAATCTTATGCTTGCTTGTAGAGTAAAAGGAAAATGATATGTCTTCATTGTCCAGTCCTTTGTCGAGGCTCCTGATCCTTGGGCTTTTCCTCCTCCCTTTTTTATTTGAGGTTGTCTAGTTTGAGTCTGAGGTCGTGCTCGCTCAATTTTTTTCGTCGTGATCCAACATGCTGGTTAAACTTGCCTCAGATGAAGCTGGATTTTGCCCCGATCTTTTAGAAATCTACCTCGCTTGACCTAGCTCGGGGGTATCTCATCCCACTTCAATGATGCTTCTTTGTTCTTTTGTTTAGTCTCGCCTGCCACATCATTGAACTCGTGGATGAGTCACTTTTGAGGGCCCTTTCCTTTCCAGTTGTGCTGAGAAAGCTTAAGGCAACATGCCTTACGCTTAACATTTTTGGTAGTTCCTTTCTCTATCCCAGACATCCTGGTGTTGATCTCACTCATCTGGTTACCGAGCCTTTCTAGATAGGCTAAGACTGCATTCCCATCGATGGGTACCAGGGGGGCAGTGGAGCCTGGTTCTTCGGGGGCGTTCATTCCATCTCATTCGGGGTTCCTTTCTTGATACCTCTTTCTGGCACTACCACCGAATTGCCTTCTTTGGTCATCTTTTCTCCCTAAGATGTAAAAAAACTGCCCTCCTTCTAGCGTCAAATGTTAAAGGGAGAATTTCCTTTAACAATATTTTGGAGGTTTGTGGCTGGAATAAACAACAAGGGTGATGTTTTAGGGCAGTGGAAGGTTGTGTATGGTAGTGATTGAGCTTGTATGATGACTCCTTAAGGAAGAATATGGTTTTCTTTACTCTCAAGTGTTAAATCATGTCTCATACAAGTGCCTACATACCCTATTTATATGGATCAAGCCTCACGTAGTTATTGAGAAATAAGTTACGTGGCTAGGGTTAGTAATTTTTGACTCGTGCAAGCCCAAGCCCATCTCCAAATCATCCTTCAACCAATTAGTCACGTAAATCCCAACCGAACCCGCATGGCTCCTAAAATCCCGCGACATCTTCACATTACTTCTCATGATTTTCGGAATATTTAGTGTCGGCCCTAAAATTTATGAATAACTCAATCGTTTGTGAGTCTTTATCCAAAATGAAACTAGAATTTGAATGATGTGAGCTGGCCCGATCACTTAAAAAGTGGAAATGTGAGCTCGTCTGGTCACTCCCCCACCTGACGTTGCTAGTTCCTCAGTATTTTGCTCCAGCTCGCATGGTAATTCTCCAAAGAGCTCACCAGCCCAACTCGCACTTCACCCCATGGGCTTACAACCCATCTGGAAGAAGATGCGAGCTGGCTAGCCTAGCCCACAATTTACACAAATTTAGGTCCATAAGAGTCTTCACATTGTGGGCCTACGGTCTAACTCATGAATGAATAAGATAACGCGGTCTTACCGACCTAGATCACACCTTCCATAAACTTTAAGTCCAATTTCTCTAACCTGGTTGTTGCAACCTCTGAAAGTTGCTCACAAACTGTGCTGATTCACAAGATATAGCACAATGCTCCATCGCATGTGAACCTGCACACAACTCACAAACACTGGTTATCTGATTAACACCATAGTTAGCCAGAGAATTGATCTTCATAGACAACGCCTTTAGTTGAGCAGTGATAGCTGTAGCTATATCCACTTCCAGAACTCCTGCTACCTTGCCCTATGGCATTCTCTGGGTTGGGTACTGATATTCCTTCGCAGCCATCATCTCAATCAGCTCATAAGCTTCCGCATAACTTTTAGCCCATAGAGCTCCACCTGATACTACATCGAGCATAGGTCTCGACTGTGCTCCCAAACCAATATAAAAGCAATTTATCACCATCCAGTCAGGCATTCCATGATGAGGACACTTCCTAAGCATCTCTTTATAACGCTCCCAAGCTTCACATAAAGTTTCTCCTAATTGCTGCACAAATTGAGTAAGAGCATTCCTGAGTTCAGCTGTCTTCGCCATAGGGAAGAATTTAGTAAGAAACTTCTGAGCAAGATCCTCCCAAGTAGGGATAGAACCAGCTAGTAGAGAGTGTAACCAGCTCTTAGCCTTGTCCCTTAGAGAGAATGGAAACAGTCTCAGTTTCACAGCATCTTCAGAAACATTATTGAACTTGAAGGTGTCACAGATATCGATGAAATCCCTAATGTGCATATTGGGATCTTCCATTGGAGAACCCCCAAACTGGACTGAATTATGTACCATCTGAATCGTGATAGCCTTGATTTCAAAAATATTAGCCGCGATGGCTGTTCTGACAATGCAAGACTGAATGTCATTGATCTTCGGTTAAAGAATAATCCATCAAAGCTTTCGGATTTGCTACTGGTTCTCCCATTACAATGATAACTAGAGTACCTGAAACACACGACTAAAGTAAACCTTGTAAGTAAGAGAGTCTGAGTCAGTGAACTTTAACGACCACTGATGTTAAGCACATAAACTAAAAATTAACACCGAGTCCCCAATAGCGGCGCCAAAAACTTGTTAGGGCGAAAACACGCGCTAAAATTATACGCAAGTATACGCGTTCACAAGTAGTATAAGATATAAATCATATTCGCACCCACATAGACTCTTTTTAGTTAACTTAAGATTATGCACCTATGCAACAATGGTATGGCTATCGCTCAATGCTAAGACAATATTAAGTTGAGATGTTTTTAACTAAGATTAAACTAACATGCAAATAACTAAGAGATTAAAAGGTTGTTTTAACTATATGAGACAAACTTGAGATTCTAACTTCATTAAATACATCATTCAAAGTCGTTGTTCTTAACCTTAGCATGCAATGGTGATGACAACTAATCAGATAACACGAAACTAGTAAACGCCAACTTTCGTTGTACGAATACCCTACTACCAGACATCCACAAAAGAGATAGAAGCTGAATAGACACCAATTATGTTGAGACCATATATATCTATAGAATTTGACAACATAAATGTTTAATGCGCAAGTAATCTATCGTGATTACATAGGGCAAGTAAGATGGTTAAAATTACCTACGAATCATGCATAACAATTATACATGAACCTATGCTAGCATGGCAAGTTCTAAACATCTATATTCACTTTCGCTTCAATAGAGATTAACACACTATCATATATGTTAGCTACACACATAAGACGAATAAGCACAATCAATGCTAGGATATCAATCAATCACCACACACTTAGGTATCAAAATAATTAACTATAGAAATCCATAAGTAAATCCGTTAGAACCCAATGACAATGATTAGCTCATAGCCGAACTCATCGTCACTATGGGTTCCAATGAAAGCATGGTATATAAATAAGATAAACTAGGTCTAAATAACTGAATGAATATAACAAAGTTCGTTAACAAGAGTCTTAGGTTCAAACAACTAAGAAAACAAGCATCCAAGATTACAACTTAGGCAAAGAATCATAAGTAAAAATAAGATCTTCTTCTCCGTCGTTGTATTGTGCTATTAGGTCTTCTTGTTGTCCTCTCCCTCGCTTCTCTATGAAAAACGTCTTTATATATATATAGACTTCTGGATGATCTGGACGCTTCAATTCTTCGAATTAGAATAGAATCAGGATTCTGGAAAAACGACCTGGCTCGGCCGCCCCGCATACCAGCGCGACCGCCCTTGCTTTCTGTCAAATGGGCGCGGCCGCTCCCAAGACCAGCGTGGCCACCCCGAGCTTCTGGAAAAAAATGATTTTTCTTGTTTCCTTGACTTCTCATCCTGGTTTCTTGCGCGCAATCGACCGAGGTTCCATCCTACCACCCTTTTAAGCATAAAACATGCAATATCCATTCCTTCTTTCGAATATGCCCTGAAATGCAAAACACTACAAAAACACATCAAAAACACAAACAACTTGAGTATAAAATACCAATTTAAGCCTTTACGAAACATTCTAAATGGATATAAATGCCACTTACCATACATACATAGCATACGAACACAATAACACATATATTATACATGCTGCAATTCAGATAAGCAAAATAATCTTGTACATCAAAGCCACATGCAAAAGTGGGTAAGAATAATAAAAAAATGAGACATTCCTCTAGTGGTCTGAAGAGCTGTGCGAACTTGTTCAATCTACGAAGATAATTATATAGATACACAAATCCTAATTCAATAAAGTAATTGTGAAACTTGCTCGTAAAGTTTTCATCACGCCATCCAAAATAATACCAAGAATAAATTTTATACTCTATAATTGAGGAAGATACAGCTTTTCTAAAATATTTATATGTTTATTTCCTTTAATAACGAATATGAATTTTATCCTTATTCTAGTTAACTTTTATGAAAGGATTTCTAGAATATTCAATTAATAAAAATATCTATATAAAAATAATATAAAAAAGTGGTAACAAACTCTATTGTTTATAGGTCTAGCACTCTAATTTCAAATGTATTAGTTATCAAATTTTAAATTACTCAATATTTAAGGCCCGATTATTCTAGTCTTAATCTATCCTTTTTAATCTTTTAATTAATTTATTTTTTAGAAGTTATGAAATATTAATATAGATTTTAAACAATCTCTGTCAAATTAACCAAACAACTTATGAACAACCTTATTGATACAACGATGCACTTTGGCGCACTTGCTTCTTGTGGGCCTGATAAATTTTTGAAAGGCCATTGGATTACAAGTCAAGGCTTCTTATTTTCACCGGGTTCAAATTAAACCCATTAATATAAGGTTTATATTAACATTCGAAATCGTAAAAAAGAAAAGATGAAAGAAAAAATCGTCAAAAATTTAGAACAGCACCCAAACCGCAAATAGCCAGTTTTAAAAATTCAAAACCACCATTCAGCGATTATCCGCAAAACTTGATCTATGACTAGTGAGAGCGGTCAACAATGGGTTAAATGGCTAATTTGTCACTAAAGTGGAGCCGAACTTGTAAGTGGGTACTTAAACTGAAATAACTTGCAGTCAACTACTTGAACGTTGAAAAATTTTCATTTAAGTTGTTGACATTAAAAAATGGATGGAAAAGTGACTAGACTTGCTTAGCTGTTCATTTTGTGCTTATGTGGACGTCAGATGTATGTAACGGTAGACCCATTAAAAAAATCCAACCCAAGATTTAAATCCCCACCCACCCTGAATTATCTAACATTAATATATAAACCCCATACACCCATTTCATCAAACACAACAAGCTCATATACCCATTTCATCTTATTGCATTCATTTTGAAATAAAAAAACATGAGCTCTTCAAGTTCGAATTCTAGAAATTCTCTTCCATCTTCAAGAAGACTGAGCCAAAGATTCGAATACGTTAACTGCCGATGTGGAATTGCAGCTCCGATATGGGAGGCTTGGAGGAAAGGAACTCGCGATCCCGAAAGACATTTTTTAGGGTGTAGTCGATTTAAGGTTGGTTACATGTCTATATAATATATATTTGTGTTAAATTATATGCTAGGATATTTTGTGATAATACTTTATTTTTGTGTATTTTTCTTGTAGGATCCGATTTGACTTGTAATATTTTTCAATGGGCAGAGCCTCCTCTTACTGAAAGGTAGAGAAGTTATTGAAGAATTGAATGCTAAGTTAGAAGCTAAAAAAGAAAAGGTTGGCAGATTGATTGTTGAACTGCACTTTAATGAGAGGAAGGCAATTGTAGTGAGTGATGAACTAATGAGTACTGATAGCATAGCAAAGAAACAGAGGAGTTAAAGAAAGTGACAATGAGAAAGGAAAAGGAAATTTGAAAATTAAGGAAGATAATTATTGTTTTTATTTGTAATTGTGCTTGTAATATTGTTTAAGAACTAGTGTGATAGTAATGTTGTTTAAGGACTAATTTTTAAGGCAGTGTTTAACAAGTGGTTGTGGTATTTTATTATTGTCATGTGAATTTGTATTTGTATATGCCCCTAACAATACATGTACACTACTACACAAAATACCATAACCTATAATTACTGAAGAGTTGAATAAAAAAATATATAAAACACACAAAACCAAGATCTTAAGATTCCAGACATGATAATATAGTTGTAGTAAGTAGTTTAGACAAGGAAGTAACAACAAAAGGATATGTGCCCAACAAACATACTATTACAGTTACTTTCATTAACTAGAGTCTTTATCTTCCAACCTTCACAATCTTCAATTTAGTTGACCCACATTTTAAAAAGGCAACCCTTTGCACATACCACCCATATTATAGTTTTATCATCTATTAAATATTTGTAGGTATCTCATTAGCCATACTACTGTTCCTCACTGTAGTTTATACTATTTTTTTTTATCAACAAATACCATACTTAATTTCCATTTGATGTTTTTGTCTGGTGTTTTACTTATAAATACTCTAGGACACATAGCTGTTTTTTTCTTTTCTGGTGACTCAGCATAGCACACCTCTGCGTCCTCATCATCTCTTCATGACAACATAATTCAAGTCTGATTCACTATCTTCACTTAATGACCGACCCTCCACTTCTCCATCCTCATAATCTCTTAAATAACCGTCTTTCTCTTGTTGTATTCTTTTTCTATCTTCATTGGTAGCCTTTCTAATTTTATTTAATGCATCATCACTACAATCACCTTTTTCACTTTCTGATTCATTCACATCCTCCCTTTCACTCTCTGCCTCATTCACCTCTCTTCCACCCTTTTCACTATCTGCCTCATTCACATCCTTCTCAGTTCTTCCCCCTCGCCCCTTCCCCTTTCTGCCCATCAATACCTATGTCACCACTATCATTCCCAATATCAAGCAAACTCTTCAATAGATGATACACATATAAGATTATGATACCATTAATTACCTTACTCTTTTCAACGACCTCATATTTTGATTGGTTAGACAAGAGAGGTATCCCATTTTTTTTTATAAATTTTTCATCTGCATAATAAAACAAGGAGTCATATTCACCCATTATATCACCCAAACCCTATTTTAGTTCTTCAGCGATAAAGCTTTCCACATCAATATATTCATACTTCATATATTTATCAGTTTTGTAACTTTCGTCAGGAACATGCACAAATTTCCCACCATGGTACACAACTAAAGTATATAACCTAGTCTTGTGTAATTATTATTGTATAATTAGTTGTGCACAATCAGTGTGTGTTAAAAGTACAAAACATATGTAAAACGATGTATACAAAACATATAAAATACAAATATAAACATAAAAAACATCAATTGTAAGATTCAAAAAAGCCCGATTCCAAAAATGTATATATTATGAGTTTAGGGTTAAACTTACATTTTGATCGATTGTTTCTTCAATAATTTATCAATATATTCTTCAATCTCAAGTATTCCTTCGTATTCAATCGCCCCCATTAAACCCTAATATGTGCTCCCTTAATCTTCAGTTGTGAGTGTTTATATATTAGAACTGTTAGTTTTGTATTTTATATAAATATGGATCGGCTTATTATTGTGAATGGATATGGATCGGGTGAAAATAATAAACAGATAATATATATTTGCGTGGATGCTGATCTATACACATTTAACGGCACTATAAAATCTATTAATAGACATCGCCCATTCGACATCAGTTACTTGTGGCACCGATGTAAAAAAGTACTAGAAACATCGCTCCAAATAAAATCATTGTGTATGGATATTCAAATAGCGATTTCTAATACAACCGATAGATAATGTAAACTCTAAAAAATATAAGCGCGCTCATCACATACTTTTTCCTCGTAAATGTTTTAAGTTATTCCCCTTTCACCAAATATTTCCCCTTTACACAAATTTTAGTTCCCCCAAATCAACATAGTCACACGAAAATCAAAATCAAAAACCTAAAAACTAAAAACACTCAGCTCACGCTCTCACTTAATACACTCTCTCACCTAATACACTCTCTCTCACCCATAATTTTTTCTCATCCTGACTCTCACACCCCAGCCCCTTCAACGAACTCAATGCTCTCTCAATTGAATCTGGAATATAGAAACTAAACTTGACATTGAATCAAAGCTATTTGAAGCTCAAATGAATCTCAAAGCTCTCAACTCCAACTGCTTTGTTAGAATGAAGTGGGTAAGAAGATGAACCCTAATTTTATTCGAACCTTAAGTAGGGATTTAAGAAATTGGGGATTTTTAAACTCAAAATCCTAATCTTTTCATACTTTGATACAGGTAGAAGACGAATAAAGATTTTTTTGCTCGAAAGATCTAATTGGTAATCATTATATTGTTAATTTGTTATTTATGTACATATAGTGAGGCTGAAAATTCAAACTAATAATATTTAAGATGGGTGGTTATGGTGGGGATTTTGTAATCAATGTAGATGAGGGCAGGGATATGTTAATTTAGTTCTACAAAAAGAATTAATTCGGTGCAGAAAGCTTTGAATAACCAAACCATCACTTGCAGTTATGCCAATGAAAGGATTTGTAAATGACCTTGATTATTTAGCTCTTAAACGGGATTTATCATTGAACATTGTGCACCCTGGAACCGAACAACATAAAAATAGGTCGAAAACTCGAGAACAAGATGATTTACTTGTTTCTGCAGATGAATTATAGAGTTAGAATTCCCAATTCCTCTTTGCTATTATTTGTAATAGTGGGAAATAGTATGCTATTGTGAGTTATGTGGACTGCAGCTAGAGGTGGCCAAACGTGCGGGTTCGAACCGCACATTCGGGACCGGCTCGTACGGAAACCGTAAAATATTCGGCCCGATTCGGGCCGGTTCAAACCCGCACAACCCGCCGAAAGAAGCGAACCGAATACGAATTTAATTTTAAAAAACCGGAACCGGCACTAACCCGCACGACCCGCACAGGCGAAGCCCGCGTGAGCCGCACGAACTGTGCAACCCGCACAGCCCGCACGGCCCGCACGGGTGTGCGTCACGCGCCGTTCTCCAACGGTCCTCCTCCTCCAACGGTCCTCCAACGTCTGCACTCAACTCAGTCTCCAACGGTCCTAAAATCTCAGCTTATAAATATGTACATACAACAACAATCAAAATTCACCATCTCAATTTCTGTCTCTCTCATCTCAAGTCTCAATCCAATCTTTATTTCTCCATTTCTTCTCCGACTTCAGAGCTTCAACAACAATTTAATTCACAGCAATTCAATTCACAAATTCACAGATTCACAGCAATTCAATTCACAAATCAACTAACTCAGAAAAATGGAACAAGGCAGAGGGAGTATTTCTTCTCAAGGTTCAACTCCGGCGACTTCGATGCTACCGCCTCGACCCGGATCCACGTTTAATACCGAAGAAGGTATTTCATTTTCCTGTTTATTTTTGTGTGTTTTTGGTTTTTGAAGGTATATTAATTATAGTATATTGTTTATATATATTGTTGATTGTTTTTATTCGATTTTTGTAAATTAATTTTTATAAATTTCAGTTTACAAAGTTTATTCGATTTGTAATTTGATTTTAAATATTAAATTTTATTCGATTTGTAATTTGTAAATTCGTTAACTAATTTTATTCATTTTGTAAATTTCTGTAACTAATTGTTTAAATTTGTTGTTTCGTCTTATAGATATGTATGCTCCAAAAACTCAAAGTACTATACCACCGAAGAGCAGTAATACTTCTAGTAGGTTTAGTAGTACCATTTCATCTATACTAACCAAAAAACAAAAATGTAGAATTTCCGAGTCATCTACCGTACCTTCTTCTGCCACTAGTATGGTTCGCGATTTTTTTTCATATAGTTATGAGTTAAATGATGATTTTGATATACTAACATGGTGGAAGAATCATGAGTTACAATTTTCGGTTTTAGCAAAAATTGCAAAGGACATTTTAGTTGTACCGGCTTCTACAATTACGTCCGAGTCCGCTTTTAGTGCAGGCAGAAGAGTGTTAGATGAGAAGCGATCCAGTCTTGCGCCAGACGTTGTAAAGATTTTAGTTTGCAAAAAAGATTGGGATCAAGCCGATAAAAGACAACAAGGAAGAAAAGAAGACTCCGACGATGACGACGAGCCATGGATGACAATGGATACTTCATCCGAATCGGGAACCTCAACTAACGAACAACTTTAGAACAAATATTTAATGTAATTTTTTTAAAAGTTTTATATTATTTGATTTGTAATTTTTTAATATTTGATGCGGTTTGTTCCGTTTTTTTAGAGAGGAGTCCTCTCACATCATTTGTAATTTTTTTTAAATTAATAAAATTTATAAGAGGTACCGTCCTCTTTCTAACCAAAAATTTAAAATAATAAAATTAATTGATTTACAAAGAACTTGGTAGTTTTTTCAAATAAATATAGCTATGATGCATAAAAACAATAAAATAACTAGTTCTTGACAGATGTGACAATTCTATCCACTTGACAAACACAACACATGGAACAGGCTGCTCAACCCGCCAACCCACCTGTTCAACCCGCCAGCGAACCGCCCGCGAACCGCCCGCGAACCACCCGCGAACCGCCCGCGAACCGCCCGCGAACCGAGCCGAATACGGGTTACCGTATGTCAGCTCAACCCAGCCCGGCCCGATTCGCTCGCCTCCCAGTGCCGGTTAAGTGTTCAATTTTTCCGGTTCCAACCCGCTTCCAACCCGGCCCGGACCGCCCGACCCGCACGGTTGGCCACCTCTAACTGCAGCATTCTTGTACATGCATACTTTTATAGGTTTGGATTATATGGATATAACCTTTGAGAGTTTGATACGCTTAATTTTTTTTCACTTACGGTTGATTTCTTATTATATGATGTTTTATTTAGATGAATCATTTCTAGTATTAGATGACAGGGACCTCCCACCTTTCGAGGTCATACGAAGTATTGTTCAGGGGTTTGTTGGGATAAGCCAAGTTGAAAAAAGCATCCACATAACTTATTGCTCGCTCATCGAAAAGGCTGAACAACTTATATTGTGGTAATTATTAAAGTGATAGGTAAAATTATTTATTAAATACTCCCTCTGTCCCGTCCATTTCTTTACAATTACTATTTTGGGCCGTTCCATCCATTTCTTTATATTCCAAAAATAGTAAACTTTTAATAATATAAAACACTATTACACCCACTAACTTCCTCCACTCTCTCAAATCTATTATTAAATATTAATAGGTCCCACTACTTTAACCATTTTTCATCATTTTTCATTACTTTACCTACTTTTATATATATATATATATATATATATATATATATATTAGTCTCCGTGCCCACCAGAGATGTAAACATCCTGGTGGGACGGAGGGAGTACAGAGTTAGAGGTTAACATTATATAAGGGAGAAGTTGGTCCAAAGAGATATTTTGAATTACTTGTTAAAATATATACCCAGTGTCAGGAAAGTGAACTAGAAGTTTATTAAAATTTAGTTCATGTGATGACTTGGCCAAGCGAATAGGTGATTATTATTTAGTAATCCCATCAACTGGCATATCCTGAATGAATATCTCTAACAATAAACATATATTAGAAAATAAGTAACTTATTCAAAGTTAGAGGGACATAACTCTTGATTTCGTTTTATGATGAAATCTTTAGGTCAATGTTATAGTAATAGTAATGGTACACACCAGATGCTACATAAAAGAAATGGCCACTAATTTGTATTTTATAATAAGCTTATAACTTGAGACGAGATAAATGAACCAGTGAACAAGGCCCCGAGTGAAGAATGAAAAAATGATGATGCACTGTATCCAACACCTAGTGGATCAAATAATGATTGGTAAGAACATCTTTAAAAGTTTTTATGGCTAAGTTGTACACCATACTCCATATTTAATTTACGTATATCTATTGATTTAAGGTCTAAGGTTGAAATATGCTTATTATTTTCTTTATGTTGCATGCGTAATTGGTTGATAATCTACTCCTTGGTTGTATTCTTTGTTTTGTTAGTTCTGTCTCTACTACTGTAGATTATAAATTGTAACTAAAATACTGATTGTTAATGGAAAAATAGTCAAAACCTTTAAAAGAATGATGTGATTGTAACTTTAACTTTGCCTACGTACATCCTGAGCATATGATTACAGAGATGCTCGAGTAATGTGAAGAAACTAGACGAAGCTGTTAATTTCGAAAATGCTGGTATTACAGAAATATTCCCCGTTTTTATGAAATTACAAAACAAATTTATTATGCATTTGTTACTGCAAAAGCAGCTCATCAATTTATTCTAATCATCCTTTTTCCTTCACTTAAATCAGAGTCGTAGATGCTTCAGATGTAAAGGTCACCTTGCTAAGGATTGCAATGAACCAAAAGCAATAAAAAATTATATTTTTCTTTTGTTTGAGATGTGTGAAGTTAGGAAATCATATATTAACGTATGATAATCTAGTTTGGCTTTTCCTCTAGTACGTAGCTAACATTTATGTTGATTTTGCGAATTATTTATTTGGCTATGATTATTGTATGAACGCTTGGTGTATCAGATGAATGACAAATTGAGTTATTGCTATTTTGGTGTGATTTTTCTGTTTTGAGCAGCAGTTGATTTAAAGCAAATGATGTTACTAATAAATGATTATTATATGAATGCTTGGTACATCAGTTTGTATACAAAGAAACGATATTTAATATGCTGGTATAAAGTATAGAAAATAATTGATGTATATTACAAATTTTTATATCGTTTTGACATAGCAGAACTGATTTTAGATAGTACAAGACACATCGGTATTAACTGATATTTTAGTTATTTAAGACATTGATTCCCATTTAGACAACTGATGTCTATATACCATTTACACATCAATTATGTTTCCAAAAATTATATTTTTGTAGATTTATAGTATATCAGCTATATGTTCAAGTACCACCAATACTATTAATATAACAATAGAAAACTAGAACTCATGTAAGTTATGAGGAAAAATGATATATTAACATTAGAAATTATTAAAAATCCGATGTCTAATACAATCTTAGACATCGGTCAGAAAGCGATGCCTAATGTGGTGATTTTTAACATCACTCACAAAGATATCGGTCAAAAAAGTGTTTAGACATCGGTCGAAAACCGATATCTATTAGCCAATTTCCGGTAGTGCGGCACTCCATTAAAATTCAAAACAATTTAACAGTTGTGAAATTTACGCTATAGTCCAAGTATCCAATTAATATTAATTAGAGATTTAATTACCCAATTGTAGTTCGGTTCCACTTCAGTGATAAATTAGCAATTTAAGCCGGTCAACAATATATTACTATTCATGGATCAACAAACTTAAATATAAATATTAAACCTGAAAAATAGACGGTCTATAGTTACTAGCTCAAGTTAAAGTTAAAAATTTTACCAAAATTTAATTATGAATACATAAAGGGTTATATAACGATTTATAATATTTATATAATTATCTACAAAAATTAAAAAAATGCTATATATTTTAATTTCCTTCGTGTCTGAGACACATCAATTTTTTTTACAAAATTTCATTTTATTACTTTATAGGCATATAGTAGACCTGTCAATTTGTTCATGTCGTATACTTCGTGTAGTGTACTAAAAAAATAAACAAAAAATCGACCTATTTAGGATTCGTGTACTTTCGTATTCGTGTATCTCCATTTTCGTGTTGTTCTGATTCGTGTTTCGAGTAAAATTTAATATTAATATAAATATATCAATATTTACATAAAAATTGAATTTTTAGGTAAAACTTGACAAAGTTACATAAAATAAATACATCTAATTCATTGATACTTATAAAAGTATATAACTATGCATTATTTTAAAAGTATTTTTTATTGTTAATACACATATTTATATTATATATATATTAGAAATATATATACTGTATTTATAAAAAAATAATAAAATTTTTAATTATAAATATATATTAATTTCATGTAATGTCGTGTACCCGAACGCTAAATACAAAATTGGTCATACTACATCTTGGTCATACTACATCTTTGTCATGTACTTTATTTTTGTGTGTTAAATAAACACAAAATACGAAACCCCAAATGCAAACACAAATCCTACATTTTCATATCGTGCTCGTGCCATGTTTTGGTATCGCGTGGAAATTTTTTGGGGCATGATATATGCTTTGATTTTATTTAAAATGTGATCATTCCGTCAAGAAAATGATTAATTAACTTGGGGCACAAGTATAGAAACAAATTTGGAGATTTCGAACATTTTAAAACTATGGAATTAAGTAGTTTATAAATTTTCGTGAGAAAAGTTTGTGTGATTTTCCTATAGGGAATTATTATAACAATCAACGCAATTGTGAATATAAAATTTACATTATATAGAAAAAATGATTTAAAAATATAGTATTTACATAACTGATGTATGATGATATGAAATTATGAATAAACAATCCCAGGAAAATTCCTCATGAAAAAGCCTCCTACTACAGTCGCACTAAATACTACTAATACATCCGAGAATTCATTGCCATAGCCAAGTTCCCAACTCTTAATCCAACTTTACTAACACAAGCTTCTCTGCAAAAATAAGAACCATTTTTGACCGGTACAGCCACAAATCCAACCGCTCTCGTCTTCTCCGATATCTCGTGATCAGAGCCTGACCCCTCCTTTTCAGGAAATTCACCTGTACTTCTTGTGTAACTAGAGGTGAACCATTTGGCTTGCATGTAAGCGTGACGTCTCCATGGTGGCACGTGCATTTCATGCTTTTTCATACATTTCTTGATTGCTCTGCACATCAGTCTCACAATCTGCTCCAGCATTTCAACTTTTCCAACGAAAATCGGAGGAAGAATTTGGAGTAATGAGGCGTATCCGTTTGTTGACCTTCCCAATTCGAACTCACTGGCAATTGAAACCTCCACGATGTAACGCTTTCCAGCTACATTCACATCAATGTATTCGTATTCCCCGGGTTGTAATTGTGCTGTTTTTCCCCACTTTGATTTGCACAGACCTGCAAGTAGTAGATAATTTTACAACTTGTAACTACCAATGGAAAAAGAAACCGATATGTATTAAAAAATAAATCTAATTTTAAAACTGGACATGTAAAAGGGGAATGAGAGTAACACGGGATAAGATTAAAAAAAACAAGTTTACAAAAAAGAAGAATATAAAAATAATTAAAGCAATAATCTAATAATCTATGAATGTATTG
Organism: Apium graveolens; assembly: GCF_009905375.1. Lineage (NCBI taxonomy): Eukaryota > Viridiplantae > Streptophyta > Magnoliopsida > Apiales > Apiaceae > Apium > Apium graveolens. Next base: position 109,061 of record NW_027418705.1, read on the forward strand.
ATAATTTTTCATGCGCGTGTGCCAAGGAATCGATAGACTTACCGGCGTCAGAACCACTTTGACGTAAAATAATCATCAACCTGCGCTTCAACTCCGGCGAAGATCTATCAGCTCCTACACCACGGCACGCTAATTCAACTTGTTCCTGAATTTGAAGCTTCACATGATCATCCTCCTCGTCACATTTTCGATGCAAAAATCCACGTAACAAATCCGCACAATTTCCCCAATAATCCCCGCCTTCATTTTCATCGCTATTAACATCTAATAATGCACACTCATTCTTATTTATTTCTTCTCCATCAATAAAAGAGTCCACAAGATCCGACAAATCCGTAAAACTCTCCGGCACCGGCGATCGCTCCTTAGCCGCTATGTCGAAAGCTTCCGCCACTCTCTTGAATCGAACAGCGGCTTTTGCCATTTTTATTTTCGAAATCGAGACTTAACTTGAATGCAATTAACAAGAGATTTATAAGTGTTTGTGTAGTATGTTGCAATCATGGAGATAAAGTGTTCACATACTCAACTGTATATTTAACCATTGATGGAGGAGCTTCTATTCTGTCAAAATATGACGACACATTTTGTATGGGCTGCTAATAATTAGGTGGTGAATTTATAAGGGGGACATTATTACTTTTTCTAACTGTTTTAAATTTTTTAAGGATAATTCAGTGGATATACTACTTCACTTTAGTATATGCTGAGCATATATGTTGGAAATGCGGGGTAATTATTATTTTAGAGATAATAAGATTTGTATTTTTAAAAAAGGATAATATATCTATTGATAATTATATTTTTATGGAATTTATTTAATTTTCTCATTATTATAATTTAGTGGATATACCCCTTTACTTTTAGCATATGGAGAGCATATATATGTTTCATTTTTTATTTCTAAAGAATTTGGCATGAGGAATAAATATTCGATATAAATATTATAGTTGTGAAAAAATGAAATTTAATTTAATGGTTATTATTCTAAATATCATTTTTTAGTTTCATATTAATATTTTAGAAGTTAAATATCTGAGGTGAATTTTCCTACTATTATATGAAACATTTGAGTTTTGAAGTATATAAAACTTCTAATAATTGAAACAAATTATCAAATATAAAAAACAAAAATGAATGAAAACGAAAGGAGTATGAGATTTACGATACTTGCTGGGGATGGAGATGCATGATAGAGTGACTTTTACACGTGACAAAAAGAGACCAACACACTTTTGCATGCGACAGGATATGCTGAGAATCGAGGACGCAAGTGTTTCTATGGCGTCCGCTTTCATTGAATCTTGATCTTTTAGTATATCTTGGAGAAATTATTAAAAATATTACTTTTTTTAGTTCATTTACAATTTTATGATTTTTTTAAAAAGATTGTACAATTATGATTTGCGGTAAAAAATAAATACAAATGTAACCTTTTAAAACAAATACTGAAATTTATTGGTTACGATTGAAATTGCATTTGGTTGTAAGGCTTGTTAAGTCATATTTTTACAAAAATAATTGAAAAATCATCCTTTTGTAGACTAAAATTAATAGAAATCATATTTTTCTTAAAAAAATTCAAAAAAATATATTTTTTTTGAAAAAACCTCTATTTTTTTATTACTGCGTAAGTTTTACTAGTGCAAATTGAGGCTATATAGTGTATCTAGACCATGTTCTTGGCAATGAATGCCGAAATGTTATATTTTTTTCCGATATATACTTTTGATTAAAAATAAATAAAATATGTAAGTTATTTGTCATATTAGCTAGCATTTATAACATAATATTTTATTAAATAACAAATGACTTTATAATATATATGATATTGTGGTGTGATGTATCAAATATTCACACCGTAATTGCTGCTTAAAATTAAAAATCGTATTTTATGGTATGATGCAGGAGTGGTTTATCCGGTTTGGACTAGGGCCGTACATGGGTTGGGTTGGCCGAATTGGCCGGGTTGGAGACGTTTTTACAATCCGACCCAACTAGATCAGTTTGAAATTTTTAACCCAATTCATAAATTATAAATTCGTAACTCAACCCTACCCGTCGTACATCGGTTTGAATTGAGTTGGGTCGGTTTGACTGGGTTAAATGATTTTATAAAAAAAGTTTCAATATTATAAATATCGCTAACTTTGAAATTATAAATAGAATATAATGTGCATAACTTATAATTATAATAATTATGTTTAAATTGGATTAACATTGTAATTTTAATAATGTATGTCACATCCTAAATTATAATATAAATCATATCTTAAATCATAAGATATTGGCGGTGAGAAAAAAAAGATTATACATAACTCATTTAATATATTTTAGTAGTAAAAAAAAATCTAAGAAGATGTATAGATATGTATAAATTAAAAAAATTAAATGAAATTAAGAGTGACATATTAATAAATCGGATTGGGTTGGGTTAGAATAAAAATATTTGTACCATGTAATTAATCCATTTACATTCGGATTGAGTACGTAAAAAACTATCTATTATTCGATCTGCATTGGGTCGAATTTTCCGGATTAGAAAAAAGGCTGGGTTGGACTTATTTGATCGCTTTAACAACTCATGTGCGTTGTTATCTTCATGGTGTATGTCTCAATATTAACAAATAATATGCATTTATTCATCAGTATTCATGTGATATGGCCATAACAACACAATAAATATAAAAATTCATAAATTTAACGTATTTTGATAGACTTTCACTTTCTAAAAGTGATAAAATATCATGTATTTACGATAACTGCGTCAATTAAAATGGGTCAAAATCATAAATTTTTAGTGATTATCATGTGTTAGTATACACACATACCTGGAAAACGTGTATGGATTTGTAAAAACAAACCGAAATTTATGATCAAAATCTGAATCATATAATTCAATAATTACATGAAATTCAAATTAAATTGATTTGAAAAAAATAAACTGAAATTCATGGAATCAAGCTTTGAATCATATAAACCAACAATTACCGGAAACCAAATTAAACCGATCCGAAAATGACTCGAACCGAAAATAATTCAAAATAATATATCTGATTATAATTGGAACCGAACAAAATTGAATAATATCTGAACCGAATATGACCCGAAATAAGCAAAATTTATACTTAAAAGTATTTTATGATTATGATAACATGGTTATTTAATCATAATTTTTTGTAAAAATACATTATATTATTTTAAAAATACTACATTTAATAAAAATAATTTTTTTCAAGTCTTACAAATTAAAAAAATGAATAAATTATGATTCAAAAATATCCGAACCGAATTTTGACCGATTTTAATCCGAATTTCATCCGTTTTTAATTAAAATTAAACCCGACTGAATTTATATCTGATCCGATCCGAAAAATATACTTTATATTTTAATTTCAAAATAAATCCGATCCAAAATTGATCCTACATTGATTCAGTTTCTCGAATGGACAAACCTTCTATTTATAAATGCGAATATAGTTTATGAGAACGTATCAATGAACATCAAGTCATTTTCTTCTTTTTTTAAGAAATGTAATTTGGTACAAGTATATCAGTGTTTTTACACTGCAAGTGAGAATACTTTATATTAAATGTCGTAAAAAAAGTAAAAATAATAAGTGTGTACGTTTTCTTTGAGTGAATACTGTTTTCTATAAAATATAATGATAAATATATTTTTCTTCAAAACAATACCAAAAAAATTAATTTATATTACCCGTGAACATAAAAATATAATTAGAACACTCCAGAATATAAATAACAAAGAAAGTTAAACATGAGCACTGACCTAAGACTAAATTCAATAGCTTAAAATGGATCGACTTCACCCAACTATGCTCGTATACAATTATACCCGGCATATGGCGTCTTTACCTTCCCCGCTCCTTTTACGTCTTTGGTTCGAAAATCTCCTTTTACATCGTGGGTTCGAAAATCGTTAAAAACAGGTGATGTTACTGGTATAATTGATAAAAAAATAAAACATAATATGATTGAGAATTATATTTCTAGGATCCTTAGAACATCTCCAAGGCTGTTGCCCAGTAATAATACAATTATTTAGGGGTTGAATACAATTGTATAAACGTTTCAAACAAGTATAAAAATATAACAGTTCTTTATATTTCTGATAAAAACTGTTACAAATTTTCTCAAGAAATTAATATTCTTGAGAGCTGTTAGGTCGTACAATACTCGAGTTAATCACTATGTGATGACCTAAACTGTGTTTATATAATACACAGCTGCTACAAATCAGTCTACGATATGAATTATCAATTAATAACAGAAAGTGATACATATCTTTAACTGAATATACAAAGTCCTATCACTCAGAACGAACATATATCCATCCCTCAAAATAAGGAACAGAATCAATCTTCACAACAAATTGCCTTCAGATGCTGATGTTCTGCAGATACTAATGATGCATCAAATCCCGATGGCACATCAAATACTAAAGACATATAAAACAGTCAGATCCTGAGCTGCTCCTGATCATTGAGAATCAGCATGTAACAATCTCCCTTATCTATGCTTAATGTAATGAAGCACAAATTCCATTCTCAATGATGCCAAAACCCATTACAAAATGTACAAGGAATAAGGCTTACTTCAGTATTCTGAGACAACTGACAGTTGTTTCCAGAAATTTGTTCAACCTTTCTTCCTCCTTATCTTGAAGGACTTTGAGCTTTTTCTTCAACTCTTTCTTTTCTTCAGTATCTTCCCCAAGCTGATAAATGGCTGATCTTGATTTAGAGATCGAACTCTTAGTTATTTCAAGATCACCAATCAACATAAAGCTTAAGCTAACATCTTCATGATAAGGACTGAAAGATAACTGGGGATTGTTGAGAAAAACTTTTAGAACTGCAGCTCCCTTTTTCATCTTCATTTCTTGACCAGTATAAGTTCTGTACATAAGAACATAATCACCATTGTATTTTTCTTCTTTGTTTATGGCTCTTCTTCTGATACCCTCAAGTATCATAGAAGACCAGTTTCTGGTGATATTGTCCTCAACGCTAAGAAGATAGTGAATATATTTCAACTCTGTCACAGTCTTCATCAAGAGTTGCTGCAATGTAAAGCTTTTCACTTTACCATCTCTCAAGAAGTACAAAATCTCTTTTCTGACATCCCCAAGATTTATCTTCCTATATACAATCTTTACAGCTTCAACCTTCTCAAGATATGAAGGAGTAATTCTTTCACCAAGATTGTCAGTCAGAATATCTGTATCCAGTAAATCAGACCTCAGAGTTTCCATTCCAGAATGACCAATACCTCCTCTAGTACGAGTTTTGATAAACTTTAGCTTTTCATTATGTTCCACCCAAGAAGGTTTCTTGATGGACTTATCAATATTCTCTTATTCTGAAATAAAATCCTTTAGTCCTGCTAACACAAATTCAATATGCTTGAATCCTTTACGATAACTAAATGAATAAACATCTTTCCATCTTTTATTTTTCTTGCTGAGAGAAGCATACCCTGTAGATAAATCATGGTTGATTTAGAATTCCCTCTTATTTTCTCTCACAACTTTCTCCTTGAATTTAGAATTCTTTGCTCATAGTCACTGCATGCTTGATCAGTTCTCCTTCTGTCAATTCTTTCTTGTTCATCAAGAATTGATTCATCCAATACTTTGATCACCTTTTCATCAGTGTCAAAATCAGCTATCAGATTCACAGTATCAGGATTTGCTTTTTCCTCAGGTTTTATGTCTGCTTCAAGAGACACATTTGCATTAGTTATATCAACTTGAGCAATGTCAGCGGTTGATTTCTTCTTTCTTTAGACAATCATCTCTTCAGTATCCTCAGCTTCTTCTTTTAAATCATGTCCTTGTACAGGAACAAAACCTTCTCTGAATAGAATATTCAGAAATGCAGAGTCAATTGCAGACACTTGACTTGAATTAGAAATTCTTCATCTTCTTCCTCTAGCTTTTGTAGCTCTTCCACCTCTTTTTCCTCTTCCTTTAGAGGTGTTTGCTTCAGCTTCAATTTGAGCCATTAACTCCTTCTGTTGCATAACTGCCTCTTCAGTTGTTAGATCAGGAAATTCTTCAGTTATCAATCCAAGAGCACTCCTGGCATTCTTTTGCTCAAACCTTTTATCTTTGTAGTACAGAACAATCTCTTCACCTGTTTCCTTGTGTCTGTAAGGAAAGAATAACCCATTAGCATCTGCTAAGTTAGAGATTGTAACATCACCAGTTTCAGAAGTATTAGCATTAGTCTTGTGTTTAACTTCATGAGCACCAGTAGACTTTCCTTGTCCTGAAGAACTGGATCTTTTAGAATGTTGAGGTTGTTGAGCAATAGGAGCAATTTGAATATTTGCAACCGGATTTTTATCACCATCATCATCAGTATCTTTATCTTTCAACGGAATAGAGTCAGGTGTACATTTTGTGACAGCTATCTTCTCCCCCTTTTTGGCATCAGTATTTGAAAGAAGAGAAAATATAGCATCCAATTTATCAGCCATTGAAGTTACTATATCTTCTAAGGAAGAAAATCAAGTATCCATGTTTTGTTGAGATTGAACCACGGCTTTGATAGCCATCCTCACACATACGAGGTCAGCCGAAGTAAGTGGATTGATCATAAATGAATCAATCTTGTTCTGTAAACTAGTATGAGATTTCTTCATATCAGCAAGTTCAGAGAGAATTCCTTTCACAGAGATGGTTGTTAGATATATTTGTGATGTCATGTCTAATATGTTGTGTTTAGTTTTAGAACTTAATATCAGGACTTATTGGAAATCAGAACTTACTGAAGTCAGAACTTATATAAGAACTTATGGCCGTCAGGATTTATATCAGGACTTAAGTGCGGATACTTCAGATAAGGAAAGCAACTGATTAATAGGAAATGATCGTGACTAAAACAATAGAAGATATACATGAAGAGTTAGAATACTAGAAGACTTGTAGAAGATAATATCTGATTGATATATTTTAGGAAACATAATTATATTCCATATCAATTAGAAGATATCTTGTAACTGTGTACTATATAAACACAGCTTAGGGTTTACACTATAAGTGTTATCATTCACGAGGAAGATTATACATTGTAACCTAGCAGCTCTTAGTGATATTGTTCATCACTGAGAGAGAACAAATGTTCTATTGTAACAGAGTTTATTATATTGGATATACTTGATTACTGTTACATACTTGTGTTTGAAATCGATTTGATTGTATAAACACTATATTCAACCCCCTTCTATAGTGTTGTGTGACCTAACAATGGTAGAGGCCTTAAGATGCGATTTAAGTTCAGGCTTTTGAAGTCCATCATAGGCCCTGTGAACATGTTGCATACTAACAGCTGAGGAGATAGAAGTATGTGCATCTCTCCATGCAAAATCCCATTCAGTCTTTCGAAAATGCTTAGCATCAGCATTGTAATAAGAAGGATCAGTATTGAAATGTGAAGAAGAACCAACATTGGACTTCTTAGATGCATCAATAGCAGTCTTAAGTTGAGTTGTGTCAGAATCATCATGATCACTATCTTCATCAGAATCAGAGCTAGAAAGACCCTCAGAAGAGTTCACAGAGCTAGGCAGAATTGCTTTGCCTTTAAGAGGATCCTTAACAATAAGTGTCTGGTCCTGATGAGATCCTGAAATATAAAACAAAGTAATACCTAAATATCTCTTTTCTTTTCAAGTGATCTCATCACTTCTCACACAATATATTACTTTTAAGAGTAATATGTTTCTCACATAAGAAAGTATATAAGCAAAGAAAAAACTTATAAATTTTTTTTCTCAAAACTACCTCTCCTTTTGCCAATACAGGAGACTGCCACTCAAATTTTAATTTTCTCACATAGTATTTTCACACAGTCTCACAGAAAAGTACATTCACACATTTTGCAAAGAAATAAGAGATGACTGAGAGGAGTAGTATGCTTGTCATATGAATAGAGATAACCTCAAACAAGAGATATTTATAATCATACAAACATGAGGAACAACAAAGGAAAATAAGCAATAGCTGAAGGTGAATCCTCAAGGGGAAGTGATGATAGTGGAGGAACAAACAACGCATCAGGATGCTTCAATAAGCTAGTTAGCAATAAAGAATCATCAGTAGAAGCTGCTTGAATGGATAGTTGATCAACATCATGATTTATTTTAGCATCAGGATTTGATTTGTCAGGAGAATGAACTAGGCCAGCATCAGTACTTTGAACTGATGGTTCTTATGAGGCCTGAGGAATATGAGTTGCTTCAGCAAGAATTGGCGAAGGTTCTTGTGTACTATCCTCAAATATCAGGTCATTAATAACTGCATCCACCTTTGACAATACATCTTGTTAGGAATATGTTGTGTACTTGATGATAAGCTAAACAAAACACATTAGTAGATTTAACTTAATGAATTTTGTAGCACCCGACGGATGATCAATTATAGTCCCGACGGATGATTCAATATAGTCCCGATGGATGACTAATTGATATCCACCGGGTGACTAGCTTATGTAACAATAAGTAATGTAGCACATTTCTAAAAACAACTTTGTGTAGATTCTGTAGTAGCATATGAGTCATGTTGACTACTAGTAGATATGCAGAATAGGTTGATTAATTGTAAATATTAGATGTCTTGTAATTCTGCATAAATGAAATAGAGTCAAGTGTCAAATAGGTACCCGACGGATGATCAACAAAGCTACCCGACGGATGATCAACAAGGCTACCCGACGGATAACAAGAATGTACCCGACGGATAACAAGAATGTACCCGACGGATGATCAATTCAAATATCTGTTGACAGTGACAACACAGTCACATGCATTGGGTGTTTGCAAAAGGAATGTGGCAGCCTGTTTAGCAGGAAAATGAGAACAAAGAAGCATTACCATTTCCATGCTATTATGAAGATATTCAAATATGCTGGAATAGAGTAGTGAAGCAGCATGGAGATAGACTTGATAGGTTTTGTTTTATTATCCTGTTTTATTACCATGTAAACTTGGTGATATATAAACCAAGTGTAGATAGTAGAACAAATAACTAAGCAAACACATTTTAGAAGAGAAATAGAAAATGCTGTAACTGTTAAGAATTTCTCTGTAGTTTGTTTGTTCACTTGTAAAAGCAGTTGTGAGCTATTCAATCTTCACAGGGTTCTCTCGATATATATTTATATATATCTCTGGTGGATACATTCAAATCCACCAGAAAGTTTTAAAGACCAGTATTTTTATTACTTGTGTTTTGATTTATATAATTATTTTATTCCGCACTTTGCAAATCAAACACTTATATAATATTGAGTTAGAACAGTTTTAAAAATCTCAAAAAGAAGCCAGAATTACATTCAACCCCCCTTCTGTAATTCATGTTGTATTGTTAGGGAATAACAATTGGAATCAGAGCAAGCTCTTGAAGTACAAAAAGTTTAAAGATCACAACAAACAGCAAGATGAACAAGAAGGATGCTGGAGTTAAGATTCCGTTTCTGGACAAAGACAATTATCACCAATGGAAGGTGAAGATGCACCTACATCTTCTTTCTCAAGATGAGGCCTATGTGGATTGCATAGAGAGAGGTCCTCATGTACCAATGAGAGCTGCAACAGGGAATGAACCATCTGTTCCCAAGCCTAGGCATGAATGGTCAGATCCTGATATTGAGCAAGTTAGGAAAGACAAGAAGGCCATGAATATATTGTTCAATGGAGTTGATGGTGATATGTTTGACAACATCATTAACTGCAAAACAGCCAAGGAGGTTTGGGACACAATTCAGATTATCTGTGATGGTACTGAGCAAGTAAGGGAGAATAAGATTCAACTGCTAATTCAGCAATATGAGCACTTTCATTATGAAGATAGTGAGTCTCTCACTGACATCTTTAGTAGATTTCAAAAACTACTAAATGCTCTGAAATTGCATGGAAGAGTCTATCAGACAAAAGACTTCAATCTCAAGTTCCTTAGATCTCTTCCAAAGGAGTGGAAACTGTAACGTCCGGGAAATATTATATAATTATTTTTATCAATAAATAATTATTATGTGAATTTTGGTGAATTACCTGATGATTGATATTAATATTTGGGTGTTTATTTATGATAAAATTAGGATATTTTAATCTTTAATTATCCAGAATAAAATATAGATAGTTTTGGTATTTTTCTGGTAATTATTGGAGTGTTATGTGATTTTATAAGGATTTATAGAATCAATAATGATTATTTTACGTGATTTTAAAATTACTTTTTAGATACCGAAATCGTCCTACTTCAACCGTTTTTACGTTTTTGCGCCGAAAACTCCTTCCTAACCTAATCTGATAATTCTGAACACTTTCGGTGTTTTGACTTTTCCGATCCGGGTACGGTTTGACCTGTACGAGTCTCGGCGTGAAATTTTCAATACGCTAATCATTTTATATATCGATAAAAATTCGTATTCTCAAAAGGCGAGACATTATTACCTTATTTTCGTATTAAGTATTTTATAGGAAGCTCTGTTTTGATAATTATCCAAATTTGGTATTAAAATCGTATCGTCTTTTTAGTTACTTAGCGGTTAAGTAACCTATTTTCAGATCCGATATATAAATATAATTATCGAATTATTAAATGAATAAAATATGTGATGGTTCCGTCAGCTATGTGTTGCCGTATTATTAATTATTTGTGATTTGTTGGATGTGGAGATTAATTTTGTAATGAATTATCGAGTTGTATGAACTTAATTCATTTTTAAAAGTGATTTTATTGAATATTTATATTTATAAATGCTAAAATTGTTTAAAAAATTATTTTGGTTATCCTATAATTTTATCTATTATTTTTAGGAATTTATAAAATTTAGAAATCAGTATTTTATTGAATAATTATTTTTAAATGATTTTCTCATTTAATTTAATTGTAAAATCAATATTTAATTTCAGAATGCTTTAGAAATTATAAAAATTTAATTTTATTAAGTTTGAAATATTTCGAGAATTTTAAAATTATTTCAGAAATATTCTGGATTTTATTAAATCGCACGTGTAACTGTTAAACTCTAAAATACGGGTCTAATGTGCGATTTGAAAATGTTTTCAAAATGTTATTTTATTAATTATAAATATTTGAATATTTTAAGAAATATTTAGAATTATTTTTGAATTATTTTATATTTCCGATAAATCTCTGCACACGATATGTAATGATAAATTCGCGATTGCTGTTCGAAACAGGATACAACGAAAATAAAATAAGAAAACAAAGAAAAAAAATATTTAGAATAAAATCCCTGACCCCCGATTTCCCCACCCCCATTTCAGTTGACTCTCTCACAATTCTCACGCTCTCTCTCTCGTTCTCTCAAATCTCTCCGGACTCTCTCTCTCTCTCTCTCTCTCTCTCTCTCTCTCTCTCTCTCTCTCTCTCTCTCTATTTTCTCTCTGTCATCTCTCTCTCCTAACTCTCTTTTCTCTTTTCTCTTTTCTTTCTTATTTCTTTTCTTCTGTTTCTCTGCTGGTTCCTCTGCCCGGTTGCTTTGTTCCGCCGCGGTGGTTTATTCCGGCTGGTTTCAGGGCCTTACCTTTCAGGTGAGTTGCCGCCTCTTTGGGGCTGGTAGCTCCGATTCTTGCATGTATACACCTATATCTATATGTGTGTATATGTTTACAGTGTTCGTGTGTGTGCATTTTTATGTGTGTGAGTGGTGTGTGTGCGTGTGTGAATCCTCTGTGTGTGTGCGCGTGTTTACGGCTGCTGTTGTTGCAATTTTGTTGGCCACCTGTAAATTTTCCGGTGACCCTGCCTGAGTCCTCTTTGGCTTCGATGATGTTGCTTTATACAGTGTTTTTTGAATTGATTAAATTTTCTAATTTTAATTCTGCAGGTACAATTGATTAATATTTTGTGATTTAAGTAAATTCGTGCGGGATTATAATAATTAATCATTGGAATTCGTATGGAAACCAGATTTTATCGGGCACCGACGAATTTTACCGCCGTCGGCGATGAGCCTCGGCAAGCCGACGGTGGGCGATGATGATTTTTATCTGGGTCCTACATTTATTAATTAAATAAAATTAGTTCGGTAAAAATTAATTGCGAAACGAAAAATACAAACAAAAATATAAAAGTATGGATAATAATAATAAATAATTGAAGTTGCGCTGGTGTTTGGGATTGTAAGTTGGATTGGTTGTTGTTGTTGATTGTGATTGATTTGACGTCGGGATGTTCGACGGGTAGGCCGATAAACAAAGGAGACGCTGCCCGATTTTCGGGAAATTAATTCCGAAAAATACGGGGACGTACCATGTAATTATCGGAGACATCGAACGGGAAAATATAATTACATTATACGAACCCAAATTACGTGTCGTGACAAAAATATTTTACGAATAATTGATCACCCTATTTTCCAAAACGACGAGTGTATGTACTTTCCGAAAATAAACACCGAACCAAGTTTCAAAGATGTGAACCATAATTGCTATGTGTATTTAAATAATACATATAAATATAAGTTGGATTATGAAATTGTACGGGTATAATAGGATAGTGATGTGATGTTAAGCGAAGCGATTATCTGAATTAGGGTATTTTAACCCTGCAGGTCGTAGTCGGAAGACCAGGATTTGACGTTGGACTAGGAGTGATCTAGCGATTAGATGCTGAGATTAACGAAGTTCCAATCGAAGGGCCTGAGTGTTGGGATCGTATCCAGAATGGGATAATAGTTTGACGATAAGGCCGAACGTTTAAGTCGAACCAAAGTCAACTAGTAATAGCAATTAAAGCTTATTGAGGCAAGTATTCCCGAACTTTCTTTTAAAATACTGCAATTATTTATTCATTCCTATTCTAAGTTCAGAATAGTTAACTGTTTTATATTTCGCTGCAATTAATCTGATTATGCATGATCCTTTTATTCTTGTTCCTATAATTCGATTGCTCTCTTGAGCAAATACCCATTCTTTCGGGTTATTTGCGAACCCTGAATTGGGATGTTTTGAATTCAAAATGATTTGACATCAAAACATTCTACGGGCTGGATGATTATTGTGAGGACCTGTGATGAGCTGGATCCTATGGGCCGGGAATGGACCGACCCTTGGGCGATGATGCCTAGGTACCTGAATGGATCTATACGGTTGGGTATAGATCTACACTGTATCCTGACTAATCAGTAGGGTATGAGTGTGAACTAGTGTCCAGTCTAATTTGTTGTTGATCGCCATTAACGGCATTCTCTCTCGAAAGATTTTATGATTCCAAAACCGGACAAAATCCTGATTCAGGAGATGAATCGGGGAATCGCTTGTCATTTTTGGATTTTTAGTTAAAGGTTGGGGATAACCAACATTTATTCGCTCAACTCACTGAAATAAATAGAATTATTTAAAATTGTTTTTAGATTTTGTCCGAAAGTTTTCCTTTTGTATTAATGCGTGAAACTCAAATTATATACTTACTGGGAATTTTTGGCTCACTCTTGCTTTGTAAATTCTTATTTCTGCCAGAAACAGATAAGGATAAAAGTGAATAGCGTTGATAGACAACAGAAGTTAGAGAAATCTCCGCTACGAGAGGTTGAAGATGTTAGAAGAATATGACAAGAGCATTAGTACAAAGGTATGTACGCTTGTATTTTAGTTGTTGTGAGTTGTAGAAGGTTAGTTTCTTGTTTCATACCATAACCTGTAAACGATCCGGATTCAAGGGGTTAATTGTTTATTATTTTATTTTATGTAAAGATTGTTTCGGGACACCAAATCTTGACCCCGGATTTGGGTTGTTACAAGTTGGCATCAGAGCTGCAGGTTATTGGTCACTGAAATAAGAATAGGTGAGAGTAAGATAGGGATGATAGGTCGTACATGATAGGAAATACCCTAGACATACTCATGTTAAGTTGAGTTGAATGCGAATTAGGGTTAGCGGGTCCGATATGGAATTGGTAAACCAGGAATGTTGAGGGAAGTGTAAGGAAAATATCGCAATATTATAAGTATATTGATCCTACAATAATGAGGAATCGACGGATCGACGGAGACTGGGTATGATACCCTACTTTTCACGTGGTTTTGAAGAAAATGCGATCGATTCTTGTGAGAATTTGTGTAAGAGAAGTTACGATTTAACTTAAAATTAGGATTAGGACGAGTCCCACGTCGGAGGCAACCAGTTGATGGAAGCTAATGAAGAACCAACGTTGCACGTTTTGAAGGCACCCCCGTTATGAGAAGATTCTTATTACTTATCGGGAGCTGCGCGAGGAATGATGTCTACCTTACTAGGTGTAGGTAAGACTAGCAAGAAGGTGCGACCTTACCTACAGAAGGAATGTCGAATTGCATGGGTGGTTGCAGGTACAACGTCAAGGACGACGATGAGAATATCAAAAATGGTACTAAATGTCAGTGTTGCGGTAGAATTGCGAATAAAATAATATATGACGGTAAATGAAGTTTCATCGACCAATAAGTGCGAGCAGAATCCAAGGAAAAGTGGAAGAAGTACCAAAGTAGAGAGACCCTTATATGGGCATTCTTTTAATTAGACATTTCATTGGTAAATCATAAAAAATAGCAAGTAACTTATATAGTAATGATGACCAAATAATTGATTTCCAAAACTTTAAAATGAGATTTTGGAAAAGATTTTATTAATCAACTTTCAGAGGAGTTTTTGCATGAAATGAGTTTTACAATTTGGTTGTCGAATTACTATTTATGTTCTTGTTATTATAAACAGAAAATGACCTAAAAAGAAGGATGGATATAGACTCAGTATTGTTAGTTCGAAGGACCAAGTAAACCCACCAGCAGGAAGAAAAGTTTTTCGTGAAAGATGAAAGTAAACTTTGTTTAATAATAATAATAATGATTGAATCAATATGTTAAAACATTATTTACCCAATTCATAAAAATTGTTAAAAATTTAACGAAATTCATGATTCGAACGGTTAGAGGGTGATTGAAAAAAAGGAAAGAATCTTCCAGATAATTGGAGAAAATCGTGTTTCTATCAACGAAATTGGGGCATTGCGTGATTGATGGTTAATTTACACAGCATGGATGAACTCGGAAGCAGTAATTATAAATTTCTTGAGAACGCGATTATAATCAAATCATTAAAACAATTATCGTGGAGGTAATTCCAGACGATATTCCGAAGTCGTAATGTGACCGCAGCTGTGAATCTTTCATTCGAATACTTCCTGAGGGCATACGTAAATGAAGCATGGACGATAATCAACATTGACATTCTTTCCTCTAATACGATAGCATATGTTCTTCTTGATTCTTGAATACACATGAGCTTCTTCTATTGATAAATCATATGAGGCGAAAACGAAAGAAGATTTATTTTATTCCTTCTGAATTATTTCTCTTCTCAAATTATTGATTCCTGATTGAGATAAACAGTGTTGTGGTATGACGCTTTATCGAAATGACGAAGAGTCGGGTGGGACGCCACCTAATCATGTGTTGTATGCCATATAGTATGAAAGACTGACCATCTTGAGTACGAATATGGTTGTCTCATTCTTCACTCATTTTTCTTCCTTTAATTTTCTGATTTACAAATTCTTCCAATCGTTTGTTGCATTGTTATTCCTTATTCCATTTTTCGATCAAAATCATATTCACAAACTCTCCTCTTGCATCGAGTCTGTTCTCTGATGATTATAAAAGAAATAGAATAGTCCCATGCGATAGGTAAAATTACGTGTCGAAGGAGGATATGATTGCAAGCCGATAAATGATGGACATTTACGAGCAATGAAGAATGGACACACCGACAACGCGGTCGTGGAAAAGATATCAAATCTGACAGTTGTTCATGTTATGAGGATCTCATCAGTATGGTAGATTATGTTAACGCGATGCACTTCAAATCAGAAGATTTCGACAAGAAATAAATCGTTAGTGAATCGTAACGAATAAATTAGTTATAAAATAAGGAAGTAAGGTGGTATGCATCAGACAAAGCGAACGAGTGTCAGAATGACAATCAAAGATTAAGGGAATTATAAACAATGATTTAGATAGGTGGTTAATACGTGAAGCATCCCTTCGTCGCGGAAAGATATTTGTCGTGAAGATTCTAGATAGAAGAAATCTTAATTGCAACCAAATTTCGAACGTGTTCTTCAAGAAATTGTGAGGTTCTCTAATCTGAGTAAATAAGTTATGATAAATTTAGCACCATAGCCGATCCAATGACGAAAGTTTGATACGGATATATAAGTGAAGATGAAATAATGGTGACTCGATTGTGAAAGCTTTTAAGAAATAATGATATAACGATTAAGTTTCCATCAGATTACGACGATAATAATGAAAACCATGCATGGTTATTAACAGATAAACAAATTAGTTAATGAAATTGAATGTGTATCGTCCAAGATAGATGATTGTTGTGACTGGTTGAAGGATGCGGCATAATTCTTAAAAGTAACTATACACAACTGGTAATGACAAGAAATAAGTTAAAAGAATCGCGAAATAAAATCCTTGAAAAACAACGGGATAAATTCATTAATGACATTTTGTAAATATTCTGAAAGAACTAAGAAAAGTATATTAATCCTTGTTAGTTCAAGACCTTAGTTTAATTCAAAAGATAGATGTTATGCTAGTTAATAGTACAAGTGCTGATCAAAATGTTACAGTTTGAGCTATAGTGAATGGATGAATTTGGTTGATAAAAGTGGATGGGTATGCTTGTGGATGCTTTGATTGATTGATGGTGTCGGCTTGAGTCCGACTGGTAGTTGTTAAAAATATGTGTATTAGTTTGATGATAAGTTAAACAAAACACTTAAGTAGGAATCCAGTGTTTGTAGCCTCAACGGATAAGACCATTCTGGCTATCCGTTGATGGAGTAGCTTTACTTAGAAATAAGTTTAGTATTGTAGCACATTTCAGTTTCTGTATTCAAGTTATAATTCTTAGATGTTGTGGGAAATTATAAGTCATGTTGACTACTAGTGGATATGCAAATAGGAGGGCTAACTGTAAATATTTCATGCCTTGTAATTTTGTATAAGTGAAGTGGTATCAACTGATAAGTTAAAGGCCTTCAACGTATAAGAAACAAAACTTCAACGGATGTCTCTAAAGCTTCAACGGATAACATCCATCAACGGATGAGTGCATCAACGGATAAAGCTTCAACTGCTAATACATCAACGGATAAAGCCATCAACGGATGAAAGCTTCAACGGATGCTAAGTTCAATAGCAGTTGACAGTGACAATTCATAAGCTGACAGAGGCACATGGGTTGATAGAGACAATTGGAATGTGGTAGCCTCTTGGAGGAATCAAGAAAATACAGCATTTCCATTCTGATGCAAACAAGGAAGTATTCAAAGATTCATAGATTATCCTAGATTGCATTGGATAGAGAAATGAAGAAGAAACATGTGAAGAATCTTTTCAATTGTATTTTATATTTTTGTCTTCACTTGTAAACTTGGTGATATATAAACCAAGTTGCAGCTAGTAATTAGAGTGTGAATTTTCCAGAGCTGTTTAGAAAAATATTGAGAGAAAATTATCTAGTTTGTACTAGGACGCAGCTATGATCAATTCTTTGAATCATAGATTTTTAGAAATAACACATCTCTGGTGGAACAACAAATCCACCAGAAATAACACATCAATTCTTTGCTTCACCTGCAACTGCAACAGCGAGCTTGGTTGGTTTGTGAGGCCCTTCCTTAATTCTATCAAGATATTCTGGATCTGTAGCTTCCAGAAACATGGTCATCCTCACCTTCCATATGGCATATTCAGATGGTCTTAGTATGGGAACTCTGATGGTTTCATACCGACTTTGAATTTGTGTCTTTAGAGGTTCTTCAGTTTTGATAGGCTTAGTTGGAGTTTCTGTGTCAGACATGATTGTGTTTGGATCTGTAACTGTATGTGCGTTAACAAATAGGCTCTGATACCACTTGTTAGGTCACACACACTGTAGAGGGGGTGAATACAGTGTATAAATACAATCAAATCGAACTTTTAATATTTCAAGTAACAGAAAACAAACTTTATTGAAACAATAAACTCTGTTACAGTATGGAACTGTTACCTCTCAGTGATGAATAATTATCACGAGAGCTGTTAGGGTTACAATGAATAATCTTCTCGAATATGATAATACTTATAGTGTAAACCCTATGTCTGTGTTTATATACTACACAATTACAAGATAATCGCTAATTGATATGGAATATAATTCTGCTTCCTAAAATATATCAATCAGATATCTTTTCTTCCAAGTATTCTATTCTTCATAGAATTCCTTCTTCATGCATATCTCTTCTTATGTTTATCTCGATCTTCTTTCCTTTAATCAGCTACTATCTTTATCTGAACATACTTCAGCACTTAAGTTCTGATATCCATCTTCTAATGATTATCTCCTGATAATATAAGTACTGATATCCTTAAGTCCTGACTTCCAGTAAGTACTGATTTATCCTGTTTAAGTAAGATCTGAAAACTAAACATAAATCATATTAGCCATAACATTATCAAATATATCTAACAATCTCCCCTAACTTGTAAATTAGCATAATATACAAGTTTAACAGATATTTGATGATGTCAAAAACATTAAGTACAAATGCATGAGAATTAGACTAGATAACTACAACTTACAGTCCTTAAAGCTTTACCAATCTTTAACTTCTGATAAAAACTTCAGTCTGTACAAATATCAGAATTTAAGCAGTTGTAGATCTTGACTTGGCTTCATCTTCTGATCTCTCTGATGTCAGGAGTTATTCTGAGATAGTTCTTCAACAAACATCTCTCAGCATATTTAAGTTCATCAATCATCCTCCTTTTAGCATCTTTAAGCTCTGCATTATCTTCACCAATTTGAAAGATTGCAGCCCTGAGATCATTAATCTTTGCTTTTCTTATATCCTGATCCAGTCTGATCAAATAAGCTTTATCAGACTCAAGATTGAATTCCACAGCCCTGTAACCCAGAAAGGTAGTTATAATCTTAGCAGTGTTGGGCTTCATTTCAACTATATCACCCTTGTGATCTCTGTACTTTGGAACATATATGCTGTCAGACTTAACAGAATAAAGCCTTTTCTGTCTCTGACTCTGATTCTTCAAATAGTTTGCAGCACTTCCTGTCAATCTGTCATTCACTTGAAGTAAGAATAGTACATGCTCCAATTCTTCAAAATACTTCAAAGGAATGACATTTTGCCTTATATGATAAACCCTACCATCTGTCATGAAGTACAACAAGATGTGTTCTTTCAAGTAGGTATGGTAAACCATTTGTACAGATTCCAGTTGATTCAATCTCTCAGGAGTTGCTCCAATACCTGGTTCACTCAAGGAAGTTGGATCATTGGTAGTGTTCTGTATTCTTCTTTCATCAGTACTTCCCAATCCAGTTTTATCTCTTGCTTCCTTTCCAGTAATACTCTTGCTTCAAAACCACTTGCAGCAGTCTTCAAAGGTTGAGTATGTTTTGCTTTAGTGAATCCTGGTAGGAGTGTCTTTGATTTATCTTCTGATATCAAGTTAACTTGAGCTATGTCAGAGGTTACTTGCTTCTTCGAAATATCAGAACTTACTGTCTCTTGACTCTGAACAACTTGAGCCATGTCAGAGGTTGTTTTAAGAACTTTTTTTGAAGTCAGGGCAAGATCATCCTTTTCATCAGTGATTTCTTCATTCTCAGGAGGCACATAAACCTTGATAGGTTCACCAACTTTTTCTTTACCCTTGGATCTTGGATCTATCTGTGGTTGTGATTTAGCCAATATTGCTTCAGTATTTATCCTTTCTTTTATCACAATGCCTTTGAGTTTTGGAAGTGTCTTTTTACCAGAAGCTTCAGATTTAGATGTGACTTTTTCTGATTTAAGTCTGGCTTCTTCTTCCATTAAACTCTCCAAGTCCATTCCTGGATTTTCCTAAAGAAATAACTGTCTTGACATTTCTTCATCAAGATCTAAAAGTTCATCAGATGTTATCCTTTTACCAGTAGCAGAACTAATTCTTTTTCCAGCATCAGAACTTGTCCTGTGACTTGTGATTTCAGCTTTTCTTGATGAGAAACCTCTACCTTGACTATGACCTCTACCCATTCCAGAGTTTCCTTGGTCATCCTTTTCATCATCCTTCCCTTTCAGTGTCTTATCAGTTTTGCATTTGGACTTAATTACTTTCTCCCCCTTTTTGGCATCAGCAGGTAATAGAAGAGAGACAAGCAATTCCACTGAGGCTTGGATTTCACTAAGTTGAGATTGCCGAGAAGCTTGATTTTTCAGAATATCATCAATCTGAGCTTGTTGTTTCTTTTGAGTCTTCTCAATATAAGCAATCCTGTCAAAGGTAGGTTGGAAGAACTTTTTCTTATCAATCTTTTGAACTTGTTCCTGTTTGATGAATTCTTCCTGAATCTTGTGTAGCTCTGCATGAGTAGTTGAATGGAGACCTTGAAGATGTTTAGTACTCAATGCAGTGACTCTAAGCCGGATTTTGAAATCATCAGTATTTAACATCTCATCAGCTTTTGTCAAGTGCTCAGCCAGATTCTTTGCAGATGGAACACAAGTAATTGAGTTCCATTCCTTAGTCCACTCCTGACCAGCAGGAGTTTCACTCCAAGGCACTGGTGCTTCTCTGGTAACAAACTTCTTAACAAGTTCAGATTTAAGAACTGTTTGTTGAGGGGCATGTCTTGAAGGACCTGCTTCATCAGTATCTGCTTGTAGAGTAGCATCACCAGTATCTCCAGCATTTGCAGCATCAGAACTTACAGAATCAGTATCTTCTGATAAAACAACAGTATGAGTAGCAATAGAGGCTTCAACATCCTCTAATTGCTGATCTGGTTCCAAATTTTATCCACAAATAAGTCAAGTAAAGAATCAGACGTTAATATCAGAACTTAGACTTATATCAGAACTTAACGGTCATCAGAACATAATCTCTTAACTCAAAAAATGAATGCCTATCTTAGTAAGTCCTCACACAAATTCTGATGTATATTCTTCAGAACATAATCATCAGAACATGCAATCAGAACTTGTCCTCAGAATTTGTGCATTATGACACAATGACTGTTCATCTAAAACAACATAGATCACCACAGTGATTTTCATCATTCATATGGAGTGGTTAGTGTGTGCATTAAGCTAAATATCAGACAAGGAGTAAAGTCTGATTCACTTCTGTACATTTTAGAAATAAGGCATAACTAAAACTTTGCTAAAGAGCTGTCATTATCCTGAAACCTACTGTTGAATGAGTTCATGCTTGAGTCCACCTCAACTATTGTGTGCTAATTTTGTGCATCTTTTTAAATTCCTTTTTACAGTGGCTTCTCAGTGTAAGTGAGTCACGACTGCTTATCAGAATTTATGCTATTATCAGAGTATTTCTCCAGTAATCATAGAGTGTGAAAAGTCACCAAGAAAATATTTTGCTTTTCTAATGCATATTTACTTAATACCAGCAATGCACTTGGGTCGTCCCTTTCACATTTTTACTCTAGATCTCAAAGGAGTACCTGATTTTAATCCATGATTATTTCCTTTTTCTTTTGATAAGAGAGGTTTACTAGCACTTAGTACATTCAACAGATTTACTAGCATCAGAACTTAACAGATGAGAAGCAATATTCTAGTTTGTGACTTAGTAATAAGATAGACCAAGTAAACTCAACTAAGCTCAATTATCAGAATTTGCTTGTGTCAATAGATTTCCACAGAAATAATTACTTCTTACATGGGATCCCTTGTTTATTGAAGACTACTAGGTCAGCATCTAGCACAGTTATCCTCATATGATTGAATAGTTACCCAAACAGACATATCACTATCAGAGTTTAGAAACATTGATCATACAACAGTCAGTACTTAAACATATTTTTCAATTAAGCACAGAATACACAAAGAAATTGAATTCTGTAAATACTGATCATAAAGTCTGATGCAACAGAACAAAACTAAGCAGATTTAGAGAAAAAACCTGAAACCATTCCAAGTTCATTTACCAATCTTGTAAAAGTAGCTTCACACAGTGGTTTTGTGAAGATATCTGCTAGTTGTTGATCTGTTGGAATAAAGTGCAATTCCACTGTACCTTCATCTAAATGTTCCCTGATGAAGTGGTACCTGATGCTGATGTGCTTTGTCATAAAGTGTTGAACTGGATTACCTGTCATAGCAATAGCACTTTGATTATCACATTAAATAGGGATTTTGAAATATGTTAACCCATAATCCAGTAACTGATTCTTCATCCAAAGAATCTGTGCACAACAGCTTCCTGCAGCAATATATTCTGCTTTTGCAGTTGATGTGGAAATTGACTTTTGTTTCTTGCTAAACCAAGAAACCAATCTGCCTCCAAGAAATTGGCAGCTTCCACTTGTGCTTTTCCTGTCAATTTTGCAACCTGCAAAATCTGCATCTGAGTAACCTATTAGTTTAAAATCTGATTCTCTGGGATACCATAATCCCAGATCAGCTGTTCCCTTAAGATATTTGAAAATTCTTTTCACAGCTATTAAGTGAGGTTCTCTTGGATCTGCTTGAAATCTTGCACAAAGACAGGTAGCATACATGTAATCGGGTCTACTAGCAGTTAGATAGAGTAGAGAGCCAATCATACCTTTGTAATCAGTAATATCTACTGTAGAGGGGGTGAATACAGTGTATAAATACAATCTTGCATTCCAAATTTCTTCAGCAAGTTTCTGGTGTACTTAGTTTGACAAATAAAAGTGCCTTCTTCATTCTGCTTGACTTGAAGGCCCATAAAATAGCTAAGTTCCCCCATCATACTCATCTGATACCTTGACTGCATCAGTTTGGAAAACTTCTTGCAAAGTCTGTCATTTGTAGACCCAAAAATGATATCATCAACATAAATCTCGACCAGAAGTAAGTCGTTTCCATGGTTGAGGTAGAACAGTGTTTTGTCTATAGTCCCTCTGTTAAATCCACTTTCCAGAAGAAACTGAGCTAAGGTCTCATACCATGCTCTAGGAGCTTGCTTAAGTCCATAAAGTGCTTTATCAAGCCTGTAGACATAATCTGGATGTTTGGAATCTACAAAGCCTGGAGGTTGTTCAACATATACTTCCTCCTCCAATTCTCCATTAAGAAAAGCACTTTTCACATCCATTTGAAAGACAGTAAACTTTTTGTTAGCAGCATAAGCCAAAAATATCCTTATGGCTTCTAACCTAGCAACTGGTGCAAATGTTTCATCATAATCAATTCTCTCTTGTTGAGAATATCCTTTTGCAACCAGCCTTGCCTTATTCCTTGTAATTATGCCATCACTGTCAGTTTTGTTTCTGAACACCCACTTTGTACCAACAACAAATCTATTCTTTGGTCTTGGTACTAGGGTCCAGACTTTGTTCCTTTCAAATTCATTTAACTCTTCCTGCATTGCTTGCACCCAATCAGCATCTTGAAGAGCTTCTTTCACTTTCTTTGGCTCGGTCCGAGAGAGAAAAGAATTGTAAAGACATTCGTTTGAAGTACCTGTTCTAGTTCTAACACCTGCATCAGGATTTCCAATTATCAAATTAGGTATATGTGATTTAGTCCACTTCCTTGCAGATGGAAGGTTTTCTCTAGAACTGGATGCTCCCCCATGATCCATGCTGTCTTCATTTTCATTTTCTGATGCTCCCCCTGAAACTATGCTCTCTGAGTTGGATTCTTCAGAATTTAGATTTTCAGAACTATCAGAACTTGGCTTATCAGAACTTGACGAATCAGAACTTGAAGAGCCAGATGTATGTTCTGATGCTTCTTGAGATGTGGTATGTTCTTGAGTATGCTCCCCCTGCATAGGTGCATCTTCCTTTGGCGTAGTCACCACAGTTTCAATAACATCAGAGTTTAATCCATCAGAGTTTACAATATCAGGACTTAGACTGTCAGGATTTTCAGTATCAGAACTTGAGTCTTCATTTTCAAATCTCAGCTGATCAATGATCAATAAAATCTTCAAGACCAGTAATTTTCTTGTCATCAAAAGAGACATTGATAGATTCCATGACCACTCTTGTTCTCAAATTATAGACTCTGAAGACTTTTGTGGAAGTGGATATCCAACAAAGATTCCTTCATCAGCTTTTAGATCAAATTTAGATAGTTGTTCAGGATGAGTCTTGAGAACAAAACACTTGCATCCAAATACATGAAAGTACTTCAGATTTGGCTTCTTTTTCTTTATCATCTCATATGGTGTTTTTCCTTGCTTGTTAATGAGTGTTGCATTTTGAGTAAAACAAGCAGTTTGCACAGCTTCAGCCCAGAAATAGGTTGGAAGCTTTGCTTCTTCAAGCATTGTACGTGCAGCTTCAATGAGAGTTCTATTCTTCCTTTCAACAACTCCATTTTGCTGTGGAGTTCCAGGAGCAGAAAATTCCTGCTTAATTTCATGGTTTTTACAGATGTCTTCCATTATCAAATTCTTGAACTCAGTGCCATTATCACTCCTTATGGTTTTCACAGAATCTTTGACCAATTTATCCAGATGTTTGACATGATCAATCAAGATAGATACAATTTCACTTTTTGTGTGCAAGAAATACACCCATGTGTATCTGGTGAACTCATCCACTATGACCAACGCATATTTCTTCTTTGCAATAGACATGACATTCACTGGACCAAATAGATCAACATGTAGTAGATGATAAGGCTCAAGAATTGATGATTCAGTCTTGCTCTTGAATGAAGATTTTCTTTGTTTGGCCTTCTGACAAGAATCACAAAGGCCATCAGGAGCAAATACTGACTTTGGCAGTCCTCTCACAAGATCTTTCTTGACTAGTTTATTTATATTGTTGAAATTTAAATGAGAGAGTTTCTTGTGCCAATTCCAGCTTTCTTCAATTGATGCTCTACTCATCAGACAGATTGCAGAACCATCAGTACTTGTTGAAAGCTTAGCTTCATAAATGTTACCACGCTTGTATCCTTTTAGAATAACTTTGCCTTTGGATTTACTCACAACTTCACAGTGTTCTTCAAAGAAATCAACATGATAACCTCTGTCACAGATTTGACTTATACCTAGCAGATTGTGTTTAAGTCCTGAGACAAGAGCTACTTTTCTAATGATGACATTCCCAAGATTAATATTGCCATATCCCAATGTTTTTCCAATGTTGCCATCTCCATAAGAAACACTTGGGCCAGCTTTTTTTACAAAGTCTGATAGCAGGGCTTTATTTCCAGTCATATGCCCTGAACATCCACTATCCAGAACAAGAATATCTTTCCTGTTGCCCTGCAATCACAAAGACCACTAATGATTAGTTTTGAGGACCCAGACTTGCTTGGATCCTTTGGCCTTATTAAGTTTGTTAACATTTGCAGCGGCTTTAGCATCAGAGTTTATGTTAACATTTTTCTTATCAGAACTTACACTATCAGACTTTGAATCATAATTTACACTAGAAGGAACAATGGAAACTTTCTTCAAAGAAGGTTTTATTTGATAATAATCATAGTACAAACTATGATATTCCTTACAAGTATAAATGGAATGCCATAAACTACCACAATGAAAACAAGGATTTTGTGGTTTATATGAGGTTATAGGGATGATTTCATAAAAATGAATTCGTTTTTTTCTACTGCTTACTACATGCGTAAAATAACCATAGTAATCGATATGAATATGTATTTTAATGCGCCTTCCCTCTTTAGGGTTGTTAGATATATAAACGATCCAGAATAGAAACCTACCCCCAGAAATTGGTATCTGAGCCAGTAATAGGCGGGAGATGAACAGTAAAACACTGAAGCAAAAGTAGCCGTGAATAGTAGACAGTGAATAGTAACTAATGAATAGTAAAAGGTACATGAATAGTAAAAATGAAATAAAATTTGAAGGTTAAATGAGACCTCCGGCAAGAATAAATAGAGAAACGAATAAAGAATATAAATCTAAGATAATAGCAACTCTATTAATTCTATTTATAGTAGAAAACAAAGCAACACAACAGATGTGTAAGAAAATTTTTATACAGACAATTAATAAGAAGGAATTTGACTTATGGAAGATTTGAGGATAGAATCAATTCAGTTTATAGCTGATAAAAAACCAACATATAACAGGCTAATAAATCAACATATTGAAAGTTGTAAGATAAGCATGCAAATAATAAATGAAAAATTAGATATTATAGCTATGTTGCGAACAATATTGAAGAAAGAGATGAAAAAATTAGGAGACTAGAGGAAGAAAACTTTTATTAAAACGAGAAAAATTTATTAAAGAAACTAATTTAGAAATCGAAATAAAAGACTTAAAAGAAGTATTAACTGAACAATATAGATTAATAGACGATTTAAGACAAAAAATAAAAAATGAATTGGACAAATCCAAATGCAATAACTAGAAATAATAGAAAACTAAAGCAATTAATAAAAAATCAAGAAAAATTAGAAATAGATCTGGAAAAATTACTAGAAAGAAAAAATAAAATAACATGGACAAGAGAGAATAGCGAAGAAATTATGAGAATTTACCAACAACTTGGAAATATGATAATAACATTTAGAAATGATAAACTAAGGATACAAGGACTTAAAAGAATAATTTTAACAAATAATATAACCGGATAAAATATAGATGGATAAAATGTCATTAGAAGAAATAAGTGAAAAACAAGATATATATTATCAAATGGATGAATACGAAGGAGGAATATCACAAACCCTAAGTTTTAAACCAGATATATATAATCAAATTCAAAGTGAAACAGAAGAATTAACAATAAAAAAGATATTCAAGACATCATATATTGAAAGAAATAAGGAAGTTAGGTATATAGCCCCAAAACATGAGAATGTAATAGATATAGATCCAATAAATGGAAAAACAAGAATAAATTTAATAACGGATGGATTAATAAAAAGAGAATTATCCAAATTAAAACAAAAGGAAGCAAATAAACTAAAAAATATATTTTTTGGAGCAATAGAATTTACAATAAAAGCATATTTTCAGAAAAATATCGATACTCCTATACAGATATATGTATTGGATGATATAATAATAGGAAATATACAAGATTCATTAATAGCGGTAATAAAAGGAAACTTGATATATCAGAAATTAAAATTTATAATACAACCCGATTTCAGTATATCACTAAGGGATGAAAATAAAGAAAGATCTTTAACATTATACTATAAGTTAGATGGAATAAAAATGCAAAAAGGAAGTAAAGTTATTAGTATAGAAACCAAAATGGTTTATGCTATGACTGGAAACCATCACGTAAAGAAACAAACGGAATTAAAAATAATAGTACCAAAGTTATATAATTATATATTAGAAAAAATTGAACATAAAGAAGAATCTCAAATAACAATCCCAGAAGAAATTACAATAGATTTTAGTAATAGACAAATAATTCCACGGCAAAGAATTAAACTGTTAGGAATATATGTGCATTAGTTTGATGATATGTTTAACAAAACACTTAAGTAGAAATTTAGTGTCTGTAGCCTCAACGGATAAGACCACTTTGGCTATCCGTTGATGGTGTAGCTTTACTTAGAAATAAGTCTAGTATTGTAGCATATTTCAGTCTCTGTATTTAAAATTGTAATTCTTAGAAGTTGAGAGAAACTATGAGTCATGTTGACTACTAGATGATATGCAGATAGGAAGGCCAATTGTAAATATTTCATGCCTTGTAATTTTGTATAAATGAAGTGGTATCAACGGATGACTTAAAGACCTTCAACGGATGAGAAGCTAAGCTTCAACGGATGTCTCTAAAGCTTCAACGGATAACATCCTTCAACGGATGAGAGCATCAACGGATGAAAGCTTCAACGGATAACATCCTTCAACGGATGAAGTCATCAACGAATGAAAGCTTCAACGGATGTTCTGCTAATTAGCCGTTGATAAGTGGTAGTTGTACCTACAAACAGAGGCACGTGGGTTGACAGAGAAAACCTGAGATGTGGTAGCCGAATTTCAGGATCAACAGAAAAAGCAGCCGTTCTTCTTTAGTACAAAGTTGCAATAGTCAACAAAGTACTTGAGTGAACAGGAAAAGAAGCAAGTGAAGAACTTATTTTACTATTGTAATTTTATATTGTTTTTCACTTGTACACTTGGTAATATATATAAACCAAGAAGAAGCTAGTAATTAGAGAGATTTTTCCAGAGCTGTTAAGAAATATCTTGAGAGAAAATTCATCTAGTTTGTACTAGGATGCAGCTGTGATCAACATTGTTGAACACAGATTTTCTAATATACCATCTCTGGTGGAACAACAAATCCACCAGAAAAGTTTTTAAAGTTTGTTGTGTTCTTTACATTTTGTGTTTGAATATATATCTGTCTGCATTAGCTCAAAGCAATTCATACACTTGTTCATCTAGAACACACTGCTTTAATAAACTTCTCAAAACTTGAAAAAGTTTTGAGATTTACATTCAACCCCCCCTTCTGTAAATCTCATTGTTAGTCCTCTAGGAATAACAATTGGTATCAGAGCAAGCTCTTGACACACAAAGAGTTTAAAGATCTTGGAATCTAACAAAGATGAGTAAGAAGGATATTGGAGTAAAGATCCCAGTTCTTGACAAAGACAGTTATCACCACTGGAAGGTGAAAATGCACCTTCATCTACTCTCCCAAGATGAAGGTTATGTAAACTGCATTGAGAATGGTCCTCACATTCCCCACAAAGTAGCCACAGTTGCTACGGCCACAATTGCTGTTGGTCAATCCATTCCAAAACCTAGAGCAGAATGGACAATGGAAGACACAGAAGAAGTCCACAAGGATAAGAAGGCTATGAACATTTTGTTTAATGGTCTTGACAAGGATATGTTTGATAATGTGATAAATTGTTCAACTGCCAAAGAGGTTTGGGACACAGTTCAGCTGCTGTGTGAAGGTACAGAACAAGTAAAAGAGAACAAAATGCAGCTTCTCATTCAACAGTATGAGTACTTTCATTTTGAAGAGAATGAATCTTTAAATGACACATTCAATAGATTCCAAAAACTGTTGAATGGACTGAAGCTGTATGGTAGAGTGTACCAGGTGAAGGATTCAAATCTTAAATTTTTGAGATCCTTACCAAAGGAATGGAAACCCATGACTGTTTCCTTAAGAAACTCTCAGGATTATAAGGACTTTACTCTTGAAAGATTATATGGAATCTTGAAGACTTATGAACTAGAGTTGGAACAGGATGAGGTATTGGAGAGGGGGAGAAAGAAAGGAGGTTCAGTTGCATTGGTAGCTGAAAATGAGAAAGAATGCAGAAAAGAAACTGTGAGATCTACATCAAGCTCCAAAGATGGTGTAAGAAATCCAGAATCAGACAAGGGTAAAGGGCAAGTTGCTGAAAATGAAGACAACTCCAGTCAAGATGACTCTGATGGTATTGATGAGCATCTTGCATTTCTGTCCAGGAGATTTGCAAAGATGAAGTTCAGGAAAAACACTAGAGCCACTAAACCCTATAAGAACATGGTGGACAAATCCAAGTTCAAGTGTTTTAATTGTGGTATAAGTGGACACTTTGCAAGTGAGTGCAGAAAGCCAACCTCTGAAAAGAAGAAATTTGAACAAGTAGATTACAAAAAGAAATATTTTGATCTACTCAAACAGAAGGAAAGGGCTTTCATTACTCAAGAAAAGGACTGGGCAGCTGATGGAGATGAAGAGGATGAAGATGTGGATTATGTCAACCTTGCTCTCATGGCTGATTCTGAAGAAAACGAAGTTAGTTCATCAAGCAATCAGGTAATCACTACTGATTTAACACAGCTTACTAAAGAAGAGTGCAATGATGCTTTCAATGACATGTCTACTGAATTGTATCATTTGCGTGTGTCTCTTAAATCTCTTGCTAAAGAAAATAGTAGGATCAAAGAGAACAATCTGTTTTTAAGCAATAGAAATACTGTGTTAGAAAATAAGTTGATTGACCTAGAGAAAACCAAATTGCATTGTATATCTGTTGAGAATGAACTAGCTGAATCTGTTAAGAAAGTAGAAATACTTTCCAATCAATTAGAGAAAGAGCAAGAGGTGATTAAAGCCTGGAAAACATCTAGGGATGTAAGTGCTCAAATTGCCAAAGTCCAAGGAATTGAATCATTCTGTGAAACTGCCTGGGATAAAAATAAAAAGAAACTGGAATTAATTGATGGACTGTCAACGGATGTGGAATCAACGGATGATGAAAGTTATCCGTTGAAGGAAGAAAAGGAACATCCGTTGAAGGTTCCTCAATTAAAACAGGCAGATGTTTCTAAAAGAGAAAATCTAAAGAAACTCAACAAAAAGTTTGGTTCAACTTCAAAGAACTTTGTCAAAGAAGAAGCAAGCACATCCAAAGATGTCAGAAAGGTGAATGTAGGGCACATGACCTTAGAACAGTTAAATAATAGGCTCAAGATGGTTGAGGATAAAAAGGAATCCAAAAGGAAATCCAACAGAAATGGGAAGGTAGGAGTTAACAAACATAACAATTACACACCTGATAAGTATGCTCCTAGAAAAAGCTGTGTGCATTGTAGTAGTGTTAATCATCTATCTGCTAATTGTAAATCTATTAAGAAATCTCCCATAACTGTACCCTCTTCCATGCCTAACATGTCTGTATCACCTCTACATGCTATGCCTGTTATGTCTCAACAAAATCCTTATGCACATTTTGCAAACATGCCATATTTTAACAATCCTTATCTTGCTGCATTCAGTATGCCTCAATTGCCATACAATATGCCAATGTGGAATAACATGTATGCACAATCCATGCCTAATAATTCTATAAATGTGCTGGATAATGTTGTGACTAACCCTACACCTCAACCAACCACATCTAAGACCAAGGTTGACTCAAACTCACCTAAGTCTAAAGATGCAGGAGGAATGAAGTCTAGGAGAAAGGCTAACAAGAATGGACCCAAGGAAACTTGGGTACCAAAATCAAATTGATTGATTTTGTGGTGTGCAGGAAAATAGAAGAAATCTATGGTACTTGGACAGTGGCTGTTCAAGACACATGACTGGAGATTTCTCCCTGCTCACAGAGTTTAAAGAGAGAGCTGGCCCCAGCATAACCTTTGGAGATGACAGCAAAGGGTTTACTATGGGATATGGCTTGATTTCAACAAGGAATGTCATCATTGAAGAAGTTGCATTAGTTGATGGTCTCAAGCACAACTTACTGAGTATCAGTCAACTATGTGATAGAGGGAATACAGTTTCCTTCAATTCTGAAGCCTGTGTTGTCACTAGTAAGAAAGACAACAAAGTGGTTCTAACTGGAGTTAGAAAAGGAAATGTGTACTTAGCTGACTTCAACTCTACAGATGCAGAATCTATTACTTGTCTCTTCAGCAAAGCAAGTTCAGTTGAGAGTTGGCTATGGCACAAGAAGCTATCCCATTTGAATTTCAAGACAATGAATGATCTAGTCAAAAAGGACTTAGTAAGAGGAATTCCTCTTGTTGAATTCTCAAGGGATGGTCTGTGTGATGCTTGTCAGAAAGGCAAACAAAGGAAAGCATCATTTCAGAAGAAGCTTGAAACAACAATTGATGAACCATTACAGCTGCTACATATGGATTTGTTTGGACCAGTCAATGTATTGTCAATAGCAAGAAAAAGATATTGCTTAGTGATTGTAGATGATTTCTCAAAGTTCTCATGGGTCTGTTTTCTTGGATCAAAGGATGAAGCAAGTGAAATCATTATCAATCACATCAGGCAAGTCAATAATCATCCTGACTTGAAGGTAAGAAACATCAGGAGTGACAATGGAACTGAGTTCAAGAATTTGACATTAAGGCTGTTCTGTGAAGAAAATGGAATCATGCATGAGTTCTCAGCTCCAAGAACACCTCAGCAAAATGGGGTAGTTGAAAGAAAGAACAGATCTTTAATTGAGGCTGCCAGAACAATGCTTGAAGAATCAAAGTTACCAACATATTTTTGGGCTGAAGCTGTTAATTGTGCCTGTTTCACTCAAAATATTTCTTTGATCAATCAAGCTAAAGGCATGACTCCTTATCAGTTGTTCAAGAAAAGAAAACCAACTCTAAACTTTCTTCATGTCTTTGGATGTAAATGTTTTATACTGAGGAATCAATCTGACCATAAAGGGAAGTTTGATGCAAAGGCTGATGAAGGAATATTTGTTGGTTATTCAGCTGGAAAATCTTATAGGGTCTACAATCTAAGAACCAACATTGTTATGGAATCTGTGCATGTTGTGTTTGATGATAAAAAGATTGATGGACTAACAGATGAGGAACATTATGAGAGACTCAAATTTGACAATATTGAAATATATTGTGATGATAGTGAAGAAGAGATTGATGGAGACGACACTTCAAAAGGAATACAAAATTTGCTCCTGGATAATGCACAAAATTCAGCATCCGTTGAAAGACATTGTGCATCATCCGTTGAAGTACTTAATGAAGCATCCGTTGATCATAGCTCATCAACTGATAATCAATTTACATCATTAATTGATGGAACTCCAAGTTCCCTGCAAAGGACCAACAACTCAGGGGGAGTTTCAACTAATCAAAACTCTATCTCACATCATGACAATACTGAGATCACCTCATCTAGAGCTCATCTTCCACCTCAAAGGAAATGGACCAAGAATCATCCCTTTGAACTGATCATTGGTGATGCATCATCTAAAGTGCAAACAAGAAGAGCTACTCAAGATGAATGTCTGTATAGTAGTTTTCTATCTCAGGAGGAACCTAAGAAAGTGGAAGAAGCCTTATTGGATCCAGATTGGATATTAGCTATGCAGGAAGAGCTAAACCAATTTGAGAGAAACCAAGTTTGGAAGCTGGTACCCAAACCAAAGAACAAGAGTCCTATTGATACAAAATGGGTATTCAGAAATAAGATGGATGAAAATGGCATTATCATAAGGAATAAAGCCAGATTGGTTGCTAAAGGCTATTCTCAGCAAGAGGGAATAGATTTTGATGAGACATATGCTCCTGTTGCAAGACTTGAAGCTATCAGAATCTTTCTAGCCTATGCAGCCCATGCCAATTTCAAAGTCTATCAAATGGATGTCAAGAGTGCATTTCTAAATGGGAAATTAGAGGAAGAAGTCTATGTAAGTCAACCTCCAGGATTTGAAGATCCAAATTTTCCAGACTATGTGTATTATCTGTTGAAAGCACTCTATGGACTGAAGCAAGCACCTAGAGCCTGGTATGAAACATTATCAAAATTTCTTTTGGAGAATCACTTCACTAGAGGTACTGTTGATAAAACTCTCTTCTTTAGAAATGTTAATGGCTCTAGTATACTTGTTCAAATTTATGTAGATGACATAATATTTGGTTCTAAAGATAATAAACTTTGTAAAAAGTTTGCTAAGCTAATGCAAAGTAATTATGAAATGAGCCTAATGGGAGAACTAACCTATTTTCTTGGTTTACAAATTAAACAAGTTAGTAATGGAATTTTCATTAGTCAAACTAAATATATTCATGATCTTTTAAAGAAGTTTGACTTAATGGAATGTTCATCTGCAAAAACTCCCATGGCCACTGCCACCAAACTTGAATTAAATAAGACTGAAAGGTCTGTGGACATTACAAGTTATAGAGGCATGGTTGGTTCACTTTTATATTTAACTGCTAGCAGACCAGATATAATGTTTGCTACATGTCTGTGTGCTAGATTTCAAGCTGATCCTAGGGAGTCTCACTTAATTGCTATCAAGAGAATTTTCAGATATCTCAAGGGTACACCAAATTTAGGAATTTGGTATCCTAGAGAATCTGGCTTTGATCTAATTGGTTATTCAGATGCAGACTATGCAGGTTGCAAAATAGACAGGAAAAGTACAACAGGCTCCTGCCAATTCCTGGGAAACAAGCTTGTATCATGGTTTAGCAAAAAGCAAAATTCAGTCTCTACTTCTACAGCTGAGGCTGAATACATTGCTGCTGGAAGTTGCTGTTCTCAAATGTTATGGATGAGGAATCAACTCCTTGATTATGGACTTCATGTTGATAGAATACCTATCTTTTGTGACAACACAAGTGCCATAGCCATAACAGAGAATCCTGTGCAGCACTCAAGGACCAAGCACATTGATATTAAGTACCACTTCATCAGGGAGCATGTCATGAATGGTACAGTGGAACTACATTTTGTTCCAAGTGAACAACAAATTGCTGACATATTTACCAAGCCACTTGATGAATCAACATTCACAAGATTGGTAAGTGAGCTAGGTATGCTTAATTACTCTTAAAATTCATGTCTTCTTTGCAATTTGATGTGAAGCCTGAAATATATTAGTTGCTAGAACAAATTTGACTTTTAACAAAGTTTATTCCATCAACGGATGTTCCCTATCCGTTGAAAGTCAAAATTGCTCTATCAACGGATATTCATTATCCGTTGAAAGACAAGTATATCTCTGGAACTTTTATCCGTCAACGGATAAAGCTGAAGTACCTTTCAACGGATGACAATTTACATTATCCGTTGAAATGTCACATCAGACGTTTGAGGTGTTTCACAGCCGTTGATTCTATTTTCTTAACCGTTGATACCATACATACATCTGTATGTATTGGTTTTAAAGGTAGTTATTAGAATACTTACAGTTTATTCTTAAACGGCTGAAATTCACTAACACCTATTTATTGATTAATCCTTTATTTATTTCTTTTTCTTTGAAAGCATATAAGCCCTTCTGATTGTTCATTATTACTTTACGCTTTCTTAGAATTTCAAGCATTTACCATTTTCTCTCTGCAAAACCTTCAAGTTATTCTCTGCAATTTCTACTCACAACAATGGCACCAGTCGTGAAGATTATGTCTCAATCTGGGTTCATCTACGAGAAGAACAATTTCATAGCTCTGGTAGAAAAGAATGAAGCCCACTCAGATTATCATAAAATGATGGACTTCATCAAAAACTGTAAACTTAGCTATGCAATGCTGGAAGCCCCAACGATTTTCTGTGAAGTAGTTGAGGAGATTTGGACAACTGCTGAGTTCAACTCCATGGATATGACTATCTCCTTCACTCTCAAAGGTAAAAATCACTGTATTAACTGTGATGACTTACAAGCATGTTTTAAATTACCTGAGAACAATGCCATGACACCACACACTGATAGTGATGTATCCAGCATGTTAGATTCCATAGGTTACTCTCTTAACTCTGCTAATTTAGGGGGTATTAGACGAAAATGCCTTAGGAAAGAATGGAGTTTTCTTGGGGATGCCTTCATAAAGGTTTTCTCTGGGAAAATTAGTAATTTTGATGCCATAACTTCATCTCTTGTTAATATGTTCTATATGCTTGTTTCTGATAGGTACTTTAACTTTAGCAACTATGTGATGCTAGAATTAGGTACTAGATTAGGTAACAAAGCTAATAGACCTAATAACATCTATTATGCTAGATTCTTTATGTTATTGGCTAACCATATTGCTGAAGGTTTAGTCATTATCAATGAGAATAATAAACTCAAGTGCTGGGCACAAGAGAAAAGAGTTCTTGCAGACTTATTGAGAATGGATCTCAACAGCAGTGTGCAATTGGTATATTTACCAATCATGAATGCACCCCAGGTAGGTGAGGTAATTGCTTCTACAACTCCTACTTCTTCCAACCCCTCTATTTCTTTATCTTCTAGTGTGGCCATGAAATCTGTGTCAATGCCCCAACAGATTTCTACCAAGGTCACCAAATCTAAACTTTCAAAATCCAAGACAAAGAAATCACCTCTGTTGTTTCTCAAAAGACAACAGTTGTAACAACAACCATTAACCCTGAGGGAAGTGATCAGGGTGTGAGTGGTGAGGGGAGGGGTGAACATCAAAGAAACCCCCAGGATAAGGAAGGAGAGTTGAGTGCTTCCCAAGCTAGCCAAGCCCCAGTTTCTCAAAAAGCTGTGGTGGTTGAAAAGGTTTCTAGCACATCCCTAGTAGCATCCTCCCAAAAGGATGTTACTATTGAAAAGAGTTCCCAACCAGGAACACAGAACAAAAGAGGGAGGGACACTAAAGCCAAACACTCACCTACAAAAGCTTTTATTAGAAGAAAGAAGGCTAGAACCCAATCTTCTACACAGGGTGCACACACTGCACAGATACATCCATCTGTCTCTGTGCCTTCTCAAACTCAGTTTGATGTGACTCCAATAAATGTGGAGTCACAGCCCCATTCTCTCACAATAACTACACATCAATCACCAAATACTTCTTCACCATCTCTGGATGTGGATATGTTATTCCCATCAATTCCTGATTCTCCCTCTTTACAACTCAGGGAGGAGCCCCACTCAAATACAGGTGATCATCATCTTTTAGATGATTTGTTGGATCACCCGCAAATTCTTTCAGATATAATTGAAGGATCTGTATCAACACATATCAAATCAATCTATACAGATTCAACAGTTATATCACTTTCAATTTCATCTTCTTTTCCTTCTTCAACGGATATCACTCATCCGTTGACAAGTGGTTGCTCTTCAACGGATAAGCTTAACAGCAGTTATCCGTTGATAACAACAGTTTCAACTTCAACGGATATTCCACATCCGTTGATAGTCTCTACATAAATAACTGAAATGATTCCAAGTGTAGAAGACATGAATACTGTGCAATCACTTTTAGGATTGAGGGCAGGGAGTGAAAATTTGAGTGAGAGGCTGGGTTGCTCCCAGGCAAAAGGAGAGATTGAGAGCACAAAAATGCATGCTATTTCTTCCAGCATGGCAAAAGTCAGTGAGTGGAGTACCACCTTAGAAGGTGAAGGTGAGGGAGTGAGATGTGTGAGCCAGGGGGAGCCCCTGATGCAAGAACATAGAGAAAAAGAGAGAAAAGCAGGTACAGTTGATACAAGGGTGAAACCAGCCATTGCTCATGAGTCAATGATTGTGGATGATGCTGAAAAGGAAAGACAATTTCAGCAACATTACAAAGCTGTAATTGATAACATTTCCTTGGATGCTGACACTTTTACTCATCCTGTGACAGCCTATCAAATGTTGGCTGCTCAGGGCAATGAGGAGGCAGAAAGGACACTACATCTAGTGCACACAACAGAATCTCTTCAAAGGGATAAAGCTGCTATTACAGGATGCCTTCTACAGCTGGTGAGCCATCTGAGGAATTTGGAGTAAATTCTGATGATGATGACTCTATTTCTTCTGATGGAAGCATGAACATAGGGGGAGATGAAGACCCTAGTTCCATTCCTAATCTACCTGAATGGGCCCTGACTAAGGAGCATAGAACAGGTGAATTCAATGTCCACTTGGTCAAACAAATCATCACTATTCAACAGGCCATTCAGAACACTTCAAATGCAAATATCAAGGCTATCCTCCAAGCTCACCTGGACTCACTGCATCTCATGAAGTTGCAGAAAGTAAAGCAAAATATGAGTCTAGATGATCTCAGGAAAGATATTGCTGACTTGAAATCCTTCACTTCAGAAAAATTGGATTCAGTCATGCCCTATGGTACCTTGCAGGACTTGGTTTCGAGATTGAAAAAGGAATCAGTTACTGAACAAAGGCTGGCCAAGTTGGAAGACAGAGTTCAAGGAATTAAGACTCTGTGGCCACCCTTCTTCTCAACCAACAATCTCAAACCAATCTCCTAATGCAGCTGGCAAAAGCACAAGGCTTGACCCCTCTCCTTGATGATAACAAAAAGGGGGAGAATAAAAGGGAAGGGGAAGGAGAGCCCTCTACAAAGATTCAGATATCTAAAGTGCTAGTTCCTGCCATCACTACCTCTCCAATCATTCAAATCAAGGGAAAACCTGATGGAATTGATTTGATTCAGCTAGCAGCAGCTGAAATACAAATGAAAGAACAATGGAGGAAAATTGATGAAAGGTTACAATTGGTGTTTGGTTCTACACAAAATAAATCAACATCTGTGAAATTTAGCACAAAGATTGAACCAATCAACATGGAGCTCAAGCCAGTAGGGAGAAATAAGGTTGGAGAGACTTCTTTCAAGAATTTAAAACCTATGGTTCTAAAGCCTAACACTAGATCCAGTATGGACTCCACAAAGAATCCCCTAGACTTTGCTCAGATAAAGGAAGTAGACTTTCCTCTTCCAAAACCTGATGGAGATAAAGTTCTAAGTGCAAGCATCATAAAGAAGAAGGAGACCAAGGACAAGGGTGAGAGAATGAACATGGCCTTTATCTATAGAGAGGGAAAGAGTATCTGTGTGATGCAAGGACATCCCAAATTTCTAAAGGCTAAAAGGGAAGAAACCAGAAGGTTGAAGAAAGAAGCTGTAAAACTCAAGGCTGACAAAAGAGCACAAGCAAAGCTTGAAAAACAGCTAAAGTCAAGCCAAGTTGAAGAAATGAAAGGAATTGAAGTCAGGGGTGAAGAAAAGATTGCTAACTTAGATGAGGTTCTTGGGAGCATATTTGGTGAAAATATGGAGGAAAGAGAGGAATGGCAGAAGGGAAACAGAAGAAAGGCCAAGGCACACAGAAGGAGTGAAGATAACCCTGAAGATACCAAATCTATATCTAAACCACTACCTTCCATACCTGAACCTTTTGTTGCTGATCCCTCTATAAATATCCATGGTGAACCAATCATTCCAAAAGAGGAACCTATTGATTGGGACAACATCACATTGCCTACCTTTGTAACCAATATACCACTACCAAAGAAACAGAAAAGAAAATCTAAATCTACACCTCCCCTAACCTCTAAGAAATTCACTCAAAAACAAAAACCTAACCCTAAGCCACCCATTTCTAAAGATGATTATGTTCACATCTGTGACATAAAAGAAGCTTCAGACATTAATCTCTATCTGGATGAGCTGGAGGAAGTAAGGGGAATAGCTGCCTACAGACAGCTACCAGAGAGATTGGTTTTCAGATATAAGGGAGCTGGGGAAAGAACATGGCCTCTCTACAGGATTCTAAATGAAGGCTACTCTACCTTGATCAGAGTCTTTTCAGCCATCAAAAAGGATTCTGGCTTTACCAGAACAGCCAAGACTGAAATTCTCAACAAGATTGCCAACATAAGGAAGACTTGGAGGGAACCAAATGCTTTGCCCAGAACCTTACTCATACAAGAAAGGGGAACTAAAATTCACAAATCACCTCATTGGTTGATGGAATTTAGAGATGACAAAGGAGTCAGAAGATTTTTCAGACTTGAAGACCAACTCAAGATTGCCAGCAATGAAACTCTCAAGGAAATGCAATCTAAGTTGGATATCAGTGATGAAGATGAAGCTGAATTCTTCAGACAACTCCAACTCCAAATTGAGGAAAATGACAAAGGGCTAGGAAAGAAAACCAGGGAACAAAGAAGAAAATGATGATTTGCTCAGGCTAGAGGAGCACCCTTGGAAATACTGTAAATCTTCAATTACCTCCTAGTACATACACTTTTGCAGCACTTTTTATATTTCTACTTAGTTTCAATTCAAATATTTGTTAAGTGTTTTGTTATCATCAAGTTAACCCTGAATTTATGCCTACAGTTCTTATAGACATAAATAGGGGGAGATTGTTAGGAATATATGTGCATTAGTTTGATGATATGTTTAACAAAACACTTAAGTAGAAATTTAGTGTCTGTAGCCTCAACGGATAAGACCACTTTGGCTATCCGTTGATGGTGTAGCTTTACTTAGAAATAAGTCTAGTATTGTAGCATATTTCAGTCTCTGTATTTAAAATTGTAATTCTTAGAAGTTGAGAGAAACTATGAGTCATGTTGACTACTAGATGATATGCAGATAGGAAGGCCAATTGTAAATATTTCATGCCTTGTAATTTTGTATAAATGAAGTGGTATCAACGGATGACTTAAAGACCTTCAACGGATGAGAAGCTAAGCTTCAACGGATGTCTCTAAAGCTTCAACGGATAACATCCTTCAACGGATGAGAGCATCAACGGATGAAAGCTTCAACGGATAACATCCTTCAACGGATGAAGTCATCAACGGATGAAAGCTTCAACGGATGTTCTGCTAATTAGCCGTTGATAAGTGGTAGTTGTACCTACAAACAGAGGCACGTGGGTTGACAGAGAAAACCTGAGATGTGGTAGCCGAATTTCAGGATCAACAGAAAAAGCAGCCGTTCTTCTTTAGTACAAAGTTGCAATAGTCAACAAAGTACTTGAGTGAACAGGAAAAGAAGCAAGTGAAGAACTTATTTTACTATTGTAATTTTATATTGTTTTTCACTTGTACACTTGGTAATATATATAAACCAAGAAGAAGCTAGTAATTAGAGAGATTTTTCCAGAGCTGTTAAGAAATATCTTGAGAGAAAATTCATCTAGTTTGTACTAGGATGCAGCTGTGATCAACATTGTTGAACACAGATTTTCTAATATACCATCTCTGGTGGAACAACAAATCCACCAGAAAAGTTTTTAAAGTTTGTTGTGTTCTTTACATTTTGTGTTTGAATATATATCTGTCTGCATTAGCTCAAAGCAATTCATACACTTGTTCATCTAGAACACACTGCTTTAATAAACTTCTCAAAACTTGAAAAAGTTTTGAGATTTACATTCAACCCCCCCTTCTGTAAATCTCATTGTTAGTCCTCTAGGAATAACATAAACCAATATTAGAAGGATCTAGATTAAGTTTTAGAAAAAACAAAATCCTATAAGATTAATTAGATCAATGAGTATGACGAGTAGAAAGATAGATTTAATAAAGATAGATACTGATAGTTTGAAAATAAAAATAATAATATTTGACGAAACAATAACAAGAGACTGTATAGTAGAAATTAATACAGGAGCTACCAAAAGTTTTATTCATATAAGCAAGGTAAATGAAGAAAATTGTAAATGGATAGAACCTCAAACTTACAGATATGCAGAAAATGATATAGAAATATTTATTACTAAATGTACTAATTTAAAATTTAAAATATTAGACTTGTAATATAATATAAATATAGGAGTAATATAATATAATAGTTCGAGTGAATTATTATTAGGGAGCGACTTCTTAAAAATGATAAATTATAAAATTAATAATAATGGAATAAAAATTGTAGATCAAGGAAAAGAAAGATTTATAGAAAAACTATGAATATACAAGAAAAATTAAGAAATAAGAAAGAAAAGTTAAAGAAGATACAGAGTATGTTAGAGAGCGAAATAGATTCACAAATAAAATACTTAGAATGTAAGGAAAGACAAACAAAGTTAGAAAATGATATTAAGAAATTAGAAGAACAGAGTAAAAATACTAGTAAATATTGGATAGATATTGGAAATGGTTGGAAGAAGCGAATCAACAAATAATAAAATGTCAGACTCAGAATTTATAAAAAATTTATGGGAAGAAATAATAGTTAAGGAAAAACTAAATGCAATAATGAGACTGATAGAAAAACAAGATAATCAAGAAAATTTGAGACAAATAATAAGAGAAGAGTTAACAAGCTTATGGAATAATTCTGAAATACCTACTTTAAAAATGATACTAGACAAGTTAATAAAATTAGAAGAAGGAAAACAAGAAATTATACCAGAAAAAGAAATTACAAATAAGCCAGAACTAAAAGCTATAAATGCATGGAGAAGAGTTAATGAGCCAATGATGATAGATATAAGTAAAATGAAACCTAATATATCTGAACCAATAGGAAAAGTATTAGATAATTTGGGACAACTTAGTAAAAAAGGAAAGTTCTAATGGAAACTAAAGAACAAAAAAAATATAATGTGATAACATTTTTAAAGAATCATGGAAAAGAAATTTTAGAAAGAGAAAAATATAAGTATGAACCATTAAAAAAAGAAACAACTAGTGAAATTAAAGCTGAGTTTAAGATTGATACAACTGTGATAGAATATTTAAAGTCAAAATTAGAACAACAAAAGGAAGAAGTAGAAGAAATAAGAACGGAGAATAAAAAACTACGATTAAATACTAATGAAGAATGGTTAGAAAAATATAAAAAACTATAAAAATAAATATAAAGAAACTAAAAAGGAACCAAAAGATGTAAAAAGAGATTTAAGACAAACAAAAAAGGAATTAAATGAAAAAACATAAGAAAATAAAAAAGAAATAGAAATATTGAAAAAGCAATTAAATAAGTTAAAAAAAAAAGGATACAAATGAAGTTTCTAGTACTGTGTCTACAAATAATAATACAAATACTAGTGAATCGGAACAAGATAATTTAGGAAAAACTGTGAATATAATAGAAGAATATAACAGTAGTTATGAGGAAAATTCTGAAATAGAAATAGAAAATAAAAATATAATAGAAGCTTTAGAAAGAATGAAAAATGTAAATGCAGTAATAAAACAAGAATCTAATAGTGACCAAGAAGATAAAGATAATTATACTGATATAGAAAATGAAGGAATAAAAAATGAGGAGATGAATAACTACCCGGAAGAAGAAGTAACCGACCATAATATGGAAGTTATAACAAGATATAGGAACACGATACCAAAACACATACCAATAGGACAACATAATGAATTTAAAGAATTCATAGGATCCATGTCACAAGGCGTAAACTTAAATGGATACTTTTTAGACTTAGATAATGTATATGAAGAACAAGTAATTAGCAGGAGAATAACTGATTGGAATTTAGGAATGTATATAGCATTAATGAACTCCACTCATACAGATGAGTTAGAATATACTTATAACTTGATATCAAAAATGTTAATTGGAAAGGTAGCATATTGGATAGAATCCATAGAATATCAGTTAAAAACTGAAGTACTAAGGTATGCAACGGATTGGAAATCAATGTTACAAATATTTGATATGATATTAAAAAGAGAATTTTTAGGAGAACCTTGGATAGTAGCTAGAGACCAAGTTTTAATAGAAAGAAAAATAGAAATAATAATGAATCTAAATAACATGAAATGCTGTAAAATTAACAAGTTACCAGAATATACTATAAGTTTTACTAAATTCTTTTATGAAGCTAGATTCTTACCCGAAGAAGGACATATATATATCAACAATTATATTATGATCATTTACCAGAACCTTATAATACTGAGATAACTAAGGAATATAATAAGTTAGAACCTCGTGAGAACACTCTGGGTGAAAGAATAAGAGTACTAAGAGGATATCTAATGAGAAAATGTGAAGAATATAGGGTACAATAGAAGG
The DNA here is from genome assembly GCF_009905375.1 of Apium graveolens. Taxonomy (NCBI): domain Eukaryota; kingdom Viridiplantae; phylum Streptophyta; class Magnoliopsida; order Apiales; family Apiaceae; genus Apium; species Apium graveolens. The sequence goes on from NW_027418705.1 coordinate 152,282, forward strand.
TTAAAAAGGATAAAAAACTAGGATTAAGAGAAATATGTGGATTCACTGAAAAAAGACTAGTATTTGGATGTGAAGATAAAAAACCCTATAGGAACTATAAGAAGAGGTATAATAAGAAAAAATCATGTGATAAGTACAGAAGCAAACAAAATAGAAATAATTATCCTTATAAATACAACAGATATAAGAGAAAAAGATTTAGGAAATTTAGAAATACACCAGAAAATAGGAGAAGATATAAAAATAAGAGAAAGTTTAGAAGAAGACCTTTTAAAAAGAAAGATATAAGTGAATGTAAATGTTGGAATTGTAATGAAAAAGGACATTATGCTAATAAATGTCCTAAACTGAAAGAAAAGAAAGTAAAATATATAAATACATCATAATTCATAATGGAAATAGAACAAATTAAAGAAGATGACAATAGATGGTATGAATATGAAGAGTTTTATATTAGTGAAACTGATAATGAAATAAATTTATAAATTATGAATCATCTAGTGAAAGCAATTGGGAGGAATGGTAGCAATATACATAGAAGCAGATGTAGAATATTAAAAAATATAAATTCCTAAAACAAAATTTTTTTATAGATAGTGGAGCAGATCTATGTCTAGTAAAAAAAGAAGTTTTAGCTTCATATAGATGGGAAAAATCTAATGCACATAGAACTAGGGTATCAGGATTTAATGAACAAAAGAAAGAATTAGATGTAATAGCAAAAAAACATGAGAATAAAGCTAAATAAAACATTATTCAATTTACCTATTGTATATCAGAATAAGATGAAACAATCTATATTATTAGGAAATAGCTTCTTAGATTATTTTAAAACACATATAGTAACTTCAAATACCCTATCATTACAAACTCCGTGTAATAAGTGGATAGTATTAAAAAGAATTATGCCAATAAGTACTATAAATACTATAAGAATAAACAATCTAAGAATAGAAAGAAATAATAATCTACAAAAATTAACTGAAAAATATAATAATTTATTAAAATCCAACTTCGGGGAAAATCCTATGAGTTTATGGGATAAGGAAAAGATATATGCTGAAATAAAATTATTAAACCCCAATGATATAATAAGATCTAAACCTATAAGGTATAGCCCTTCAGACCAAAAAGAATTTGATAATCAAACCAATGAATTATTAAAACTAAAATTAATACAAGAAAGTAAAAGTCCACATAGCAGCCCGACTTTCCTTGTAAGAAAACATAATGAACAGAAAAGGGGAAAAGCCCGTATGGTAATAGACTATAGAGAATTAAATAAGAAAACTATATTTGATGGATATTTCTTACCATATAAAAGAAATCTTATAAATAGACTAGGAAATAAGAAATGGTTTAGTAAATTCGATTGTAAAAGTGGATTTTGGCAAATAAAATTAACCAAAGAATCAAGGCCTTTAACAGCCTTTAGTGCTCCGCAAGGACATTATGAATGGATAGTATTACCCTTTGGATTAAAAAATGTGCTACAAATATTTCAACGAAGAATGGACCAAATCTTTAGAAAATTAAAAGATTTCTGCATAGTATATGTAGACGATATATTAATATATAGTGAAACTCTAGAAGAACATATAAAACATTTAGAGCAATTTGTAAAAACAATAAACCAGCATGGAATATTATTGTCTGATAAGAAATCTGAAATCTTTAAGAATAAGATAGAATATTTAGGATACAAAATAGATAAAGAAGGTATACAATTACAAGATCATATAGTAACAAAGATTATAAATTTTAAGGATAAATTAGAAAATAAAAAAGAGGTACAACAGTTTTTAGGAATAGTAAATTATGCCTCAGATCATATTGAAGACTTACCTAAATTAAGAAAACCATTACAGGAACTAACAAAAAACAAACCTTTTGAATGGACAAAAGAACATGAAAACTGTATAAAAATTCTTAAGTAAAAGGTGAAAGATTTACCAAAACATAGAATACCCAAAGAAACAGATCATTTAGAATTATATACTGATGCTAGCGATATAGGATGGGGAGCAGTCCTAATAACATATGAGAAGGATGACATAGATAAAGAAAGGCCACATATATGTGGATATGCAGGAGGAACTTGGAAACCTAATGAATCAAACTACCACATAAATGAAAAAGAACTATTAGCTATAAAATATGGGATTAAGAAGTTTCATTATCATTTATTGCCTGTTAAATTTGTAGTAAGAACAGATAATACTCAAGTAAAAGCCTTTATTACTAATAAAATAGAATTATTACCAGAATTAAATAAAAGAAGAAAATGACAATCTTTTTTCTGTTGTTATGATTTTGTAATAAAAAATATATCAGGAACAAAAAATGTGTTAGCTGACTATCTTAGCAGAGAAAATAAACAATGAAAATAGAATATACAGGAAGACAAGCTCAACCATAGAAAATAATATCGGGATCTTTAATAATATGGACTACTACTTCAGAAGCTGTAGAAATATATAAAAAGTTTTGCTCCCGAAGGATTAGATGAAAATAATACAGAAAAACTAGAAGAAGCATATAAAGAATTTCTAGAAATAGAAAAACACATTGATTATTATTTCACTCCTAATAGAAGGTATATTGATGAATTATTAATATTAATTATTAGAAAATTAAATACCATTGAATGTCATGCATTTTGTTTTTGTAAAGGGAAAATTTAATTATTTGTTGTTCTTAGCAGGATAAGAAAAGATGGAAAATTTTGAGAAATATATCACTGATGTCACTTCTTATATATCAACCAATAATGAGAAAATCACCAAACTCCAAAAGGAAATAGAAACCCTGGTTCAGGAGAACCAACATTTTCTGAAACAAATTATGGAAGCTGTAAAAGTCAAAACAACTCTACAAGCTTCAGTTGCAATCCCTACAATAAAACCTATAACATTTTCATCAAAGCTTGTTAGGAATATGTGTATTAGTTTGATGATAAGTTAAGAAAAACACTTAAGTAGAAATTTAGTGTTTGTAGCCTCAACGGATAAGACCATCTTGGCTATCCGTTGAAGGAGTAGCCCTACTTAGCAATAAGTTTGGTATTGTAGCACATTTCACTCTCTGGTTTCAAGCTGTAATTCTTAGATGTTGTTAGGAAATAATCAGTCATGATTGACTACTAATGGATGTACAAATAGGAGGGCTAATTATAAATATTTTGTTACGACCGGCATTTTATGTAATATTATTTGTGAATAATATTAAGTTAAATAAAAATATATTCAATGCTTGTACGTTTGTGTGAGTGAAAATTTCTGCATTATAAATTTGCTTTGGGTAGTATATGATTTTTCAAAGCAAGAATTTATTTAATTTCTTTATTTTTGATTTATAAGGAATATTCTAAGCTTTGGAAAAATTTTCTTTTTAAAAGACATTTTGTACACAAATGTGAAAAT